>NC_061121.1:18973905-19016021 GCF_002878395.1 Capsicum annuum
TTTGTGTGCAGAAAATTTCTGCACATTTACTGTTCATTGCGTCCACTGTTTTCAAGCTTTGAACATGCTCGTTTATATCCGATACTCATCTATTTTCAGAAATCTTTATATCGTTGGAAAGCTAACTCGATAAACTTCGCATAGAAACTTCGACGAGCAAATTCCGGTATAAATAAAGTCGATTCCTATACACATATAATCAAACTATACACTTGAAACCATCTCAAAATAATCAATACTCATACTTAAACTCATATATACCTAACTTATGATCAATACATATACTCCAACACATATAACCATGGCTAATGCACGTAATTAAGTACGGGGTGTTACATATGTATTGGTGGAATAACATGAAGCGAGATGTATCCAACTTTGTGGCTAAATCTATGGTGTCTCAGCAAGTGGAGGTGGAGCACATGAGGCCCGCTAGGCTACTTTAAGAAATTAAATTGCCGATGTGAAAATGGGAGATGCTTAATATGCATTTCATTACCGACCTTGCACGATTGCTGAATCAACTTGACTCCATTTGGGTCATCGTGGATAGGATGACGAAGTCCACTCACTTCTTGCCAGTGAGGACTATGTCAAGGACTATGCAAAGTTGTTTCTTCAGGAATTTGTAAAGTTGCATGGGGCGCCTATCTCGATTATTTTGGATTGTGGTACTCAATTTTCATCATATTTCTAGCACTCGTTTCAGCGTGATTTGGGGACCAAAGGAGAGCCTTAGTACCGCCTTTCACCTACAGTCAGATAGGCAAGTAGAAATAACTATTCAAACTTTGAAAGATATATTGAGAGCTTATATAACCAACTTTGGTGGTAGTTGGTATGACCACTTGCCTCTTATTGAATTTGGTTATAACAATAATTACCACTCTAGATTGGTATGGCCTCATTTAAGGCTTTGTAGAGAAGGGGGTGTAGATCTCCTATTGGGTGGTTCGAGGTTGATTAAGCAGAGATGTTTAGCCCGGACTTGGCTCACCAATTTATGGAAAAGGTAAAGGTGATTTGGGATAGGCTTAACACCGCCCAAAGTCGCCAAAAGTCTAATGCGGACATGAGGCGAAGGGACATGGAATTTGAGTTTGGAGATTGGGTATTCTTAAAGGTGTCTCTGATAAAGGGAGCTATGTAGTTTTGGAAGAAGGGGAAGCTCAGTCCCCAGTATGTTGGCCCATACTCAGTTTTGAGAAAGGTTAGTAGTGTTGCCTATGAGTTGTAATCGTCATCTAGCATGAGTTCCATTCATCCGGTATTCCATGTATCCATGTTACAAAAATACGTAGGTGATCTTGTTTGTTGTTCCCTTGGAGAACATTGATATTTTGGATTCTTTAGTCCTGGTGAGGATCTTGGATCGGCATATTCGTCGATTACGTATGAAAGGCGTGGGTTAGATAAAGGTTCTATGGCGGAACCAAAAGTTCGAGGAAGATACTTGGGAAGCCAAGGAGTACATCAAGTCCAACTATCCGTCCCTATTTTGAATTCTAGAAATTCATGCTTAAGGTATGTGTTGTTCTTAACATCCTTGTTTTTTGTCTTTGTTAAGGAAAAAAGGTCATTTGCTTGGCATCTTCATTTCCTAACTTAGTTAAAGGTAAGAGTAGAGGTGTGTGGAGTATAAGTCATGCTTGTATTTCCTTATCCCATCATTCAAGGACGAATGATCCTAAGTGGGGAGACTAAAACGCCCCAAGCTTTGGCCCTTGCAAATTTCTTGGGTTTTAAACTTTCGGTTCATCATACGACTCACACCATAAGTCATATGGTATGGTGACAGGTTTAGGGACCCTAGTCATATGTTGGTCAGTTTGTTGTTGGCCAAGTTTTGTCCTAGCTATGAGAAACTTCATATAAGTCATATGGTAATGTGATAAAAAGGTAGGGTCCAATCGCATATTGTCCAGTGTCTAGCCCATAATGTTCTGCCTTGGATACGACTTAATGGTACTAGTCGTATGGTCTTGTGACGAGTTAGGCAAGTGAGTTGTATGCTGGACAGAATGTGGTATCCAACCTTCTGTTTTAGTGACGGTTTAAGGGTACCACTCGTATGTTGTGGTTACGAGTTTGAGGGTCAACCTGTAACCACCTGCGAGTTTTCTACAACTTTTAAGATGAGGGTATTCTAGATATTTCCCACGCCAAGCCCTTAAGACTCCATGTCTTATAACACTTATTGGGCATTTATTCTGCACTTTAGAAGATCAAAAACTCTCTCTAAACTCTCTCTAAAACTTTTCAAGAAAGATTGGGCTAGGGTTTCTTTAAGGTGGTCATCTAGAGGGTTAAAGATCAAAATCTCGTCGTGAATATTCGTAACTCAGGCATGTGACTTTTCTTTCATTATTAGTTCATAAAAAACACATGTGTTTTAAACATTGTTCATGAATCATTAATGGTGGTTTTGAAAACCATGGTTGAGGGTTTGAAGGCATAATGTTAGTACTGTCTTCTCATGTTTTAAATTGTGATTATGCATATTTTGATAATGGTTTTGCACAAGTGGGTGCTTGGGAAATTATGATTAAACTAAGGGGTCATGGTTAACCCTAACTTGATGGTTTTTAGCTTGAATAATGGTTTGATAATGGTATACCCTCAACCTGTTTGTGAAATTGCCTATGAGAATGATCTTGTCACGTGTTGAATTGTGTTTTGAACTAAGGCATTGGCCTAATAATGTAAGTGGTTGGTAAATGGTTTTATGAAAGCCTTGTTATCCATGAATTAGTTTGAATTTCTAAATGGGTTTAAGTCCCTAAATATTAAATGAATTGATATCTTTGTTTAGACAAAGAAGTTCGAGTCCCAAATTGATTAATAATGGTTATGGCGTGTTGTACACTTACAAGTGGTATTGATATGACAATACCAACTGTATGCCTTTGGTAAGTAATTAGATTAATGATTGTGTATGTGAAATGAATATTTTAAATTGGGCTTTCAAGCGAGATGTGTAGTCGGGCCGTGAAAGTGGAGTTCGAAGGATTAACACTAGAAACCTTGCTTGCCGGTGCGGGTGTCTATATGACCGAGAGGTTTGAGTCTCCCAAATGAATATGAATGGGAGGTTCGAGTCTCCCATATTGTATACATTGGTGCTTAAGTCACGTTGATTATGCCAGGAGGTTCGAGTCCCTCATAAAGGCATATACGGATATGAATATTCTTTGGTTCGTGTGGCTACACGCACTGGGGCCCTTCCAACTAAGGGAGAGCTGGGCACATATAGCCCATGGGTGCCTTGTTATATGATAGTTATGCTACACAGCCCGGGTTAAGATTTTCAGACTTCATGCTAAGTCTTGTTCCCTATCACGGCATGATATATATACATGTATTTATGTGATTGCATATAATGATTTGACTTGATTTTACATGATAGTATTACTTTATTCCTCTACCCTGAGTTACATGCTAGTGCTCCAACCACTAACTGTTTCCGAACGTTATATCCCCACGTGATGCAGGTACCGGAACTTCTTCTACTTTTCTGCAAAGTGATCGGGTGTTTGAGTGGTTCGTGAGTGGACATTAAAGTGGTGAGCTTTCATACTTTGGAAGGCTTCATTTCATGGTCTTTATATTCTATGTCTCAGACTTTGTTTATAATTTATTTTTGACTATTGTCGAGGACATGTTCTGATATTTTATTGATTTCGGATTTATAAAGGTTTTGTTGGATTATTGTGGACTTAGGTGTGTTGTTTTGGTGGATTGGCTCGGTGACGAACGGTTGTCCGGTTACTGGTGATTGGTTTAGACATTTTATGATTTGATATAAGTGTTAGCTTAAATTATTTTGTTATGTGTTCAAAATTCATCCGACACTTGAGGTTGTTGAGCTGACTAGGTTAGGTGAAGGGGGTGATCTCCAGTCTACGTAGGACTTGATATTCTCGTTACGGCCAGGCCCTGATTTGGGTCGTGACAAAAAAATGTCCAGAGTACCCTCAACTTAAAAGATGGAAAAAGAACGCCTTTGACCACGAGTCGGCCCCTTGACTCATAACCATACCATACGACTCGTCACCACGAGTCGTACCAAGACAGTGACTAGGAACCAATACACTGTTGACCTTATGACTCAACCAACCCATTTGTAATGAGACCCTAAGACTCGTAGGGTCCAGTCGTAGTCAACACAAAATAAAATTTGGGACTTACACTGGACACCCTACGATTTCACCTAACGACTCGTGACATATCCTTACGGCTCTTAGTGAGCCACTCATACTCAGAGCAGAATTAAGCCTCAAACTTACTGGTTTGGGTACGACTCATCCTAACGAGTCATCAAGACACCCTATGACTTCGGGGATCCAGTCGTAACCAAGGCAGTGAGCCCAAAGCTCAAGAAATTTTCAAGGATCAAAATCTAGGATGTTTCATTGGGGGTATGTCCTGACTTAGTTGCTATTCTGGTTTAGAGGCTATTGTGGACAAGTGTGGATTGGTTGTTGTTTTGACTCTTAGTTTTCATTTGATTCATATATTCATCTTTTATTACTATCTTGATTGACTTCGGCTATACTGTTATTACTATGCTCTTGAGGTTAGGTTAAGGGGGGTGGTCTCCGGTTCATGGTGGGCTTGAGATACCCATCACGGCCAGACCGTTGTTCAAGATATATTTGTGCATTACGATATGCATTTTCCTTCTTCAAAGCGAGGAATCATATACATACATATTCATATTAGATTTGTTCATGTGTTTCATATGATCTTATACCTTATTTGGTCATCCTGACATTTGTTGATTGTTATCCATGATTTGCTTTTTGTGTATCTTCTGATTTCATACTTTAGAATCCCTCAATCTTGTTCTTACTTTGATTTGATTCTTTTCATGATTTTTGCGGACTCACTTTTTATCTTGAGATCTTTTGGGATCGCCTTCCATCTTGAGATCATCTTTCAAACTTAATCCTGCATATTTATTTTGTTAGTTTATCATTATTAAAACATTTAGTAATTATATAGGAGGCTAACAAGGTCAACTATATATGTAGTGATTTAGCAGTTGTATTTAAATACTAGTAGTATTAAATTGCAAGAAACTTGACTAAAGACATTTATGATAGGTGTAGCCACGTTTTAACTATATATGTAGTGATTTAGCAGTTGTATTTAAATACTAGTAGTATTAAATTGCAAGAAACTTGACTAAAGACATTTATGATAGGTGTAGCCACGTTTTAGCACTACCATCTGAAAAGCTTGAAACCTAGTTTTAATTACATATATTTTTAAGTCTAACCTAGCTAGAACTAAGAATCATTACCTGTAACTAATCTGTAACCCACAATTATATGTGTAAACAACTACTCCAAATCCTTTTTAAGATTTTCAACCTTTTTTGTCCTTTGCATGACCAAAATTGTTAATTGATTACGTTCATATCGATCTATATGTTTATTGTTTCATACTTCCAAGTTCTAACTACCTTAATTAATTTATTACCTTGGTTTGCAATACTCAAAAACATTAAAGTAAAAAAAAAGTATTTCAATAACTTCCGTCTAAGAAAACGCATTTTTTTATCATTTTCTTTTCCACCATTATATAGAACAACCAATTTAATGTTTTTTTCCCACAGTTCTCTCCTAACCACCTTCATTTATTACCTTGTTTTATTAATGCTGAAAACATTGATAATTGACTGAATTGTTGTCTATTTATAGCATAGCACACTTTGGCTCGTAAGAGATACATACAACTTGAGCTGTTGGCGTGCAGCTGACCATTTCACAAGTCTAAGTGCGACATAAAAATTAATAATTCCAATTTGGCGTTATGGCAGCGGAGGTGTCTACGCCACACAACTGGAGTGAAATGGTGCCGGAGATGGTGATAGAGGAGGAGGAGACGCTAGAGGAGGCACTCATTGGACGTGGAGCTCGACGCACTGCCAACGATGATGGCGATGCTGTTATTAATGGAGATGATCTATCTATCGGTGTTGAGGAAGAGGCAAACAAGGACAAGCCTAAAAATAGCGCCAACTTTGACAACAATGAAGGTACCCAATGTTCAAAAACTTTATCTATATACTTTTACGTGAATAAAACTGAAGATGTTAATACTTGCTAGCTTCTATATGGTATTGCTTTTGATGTCTTAGTTTTTGTTTGGGGAGAGTATAGAATGAGGGAAGTTATGTATAATAATATATTCCGTGTGTAAAGGTATTAATGCATCTCAGATTTAA
The DNA here is from genome assembly GCF_002878395.1 of Capsicum annuum. Classification (NCBI taxonomy): domain Eukaryota; kingdom Viridiplantae; phylum Streptophyta; class Magnoliopsida; order Solanales; family Solanaceae; genus Capsicum; species Capsicum annuum. Next base: position 18,980,138 of record NC_061121.1, read on the forward strand.
CTCAATATTGAAACCTAGCTCATACGGAAATGATTGTCAAACTCAAGATCATATAAGGTTCCATTCCCTCAAGGCCTCAGCTAATGAGAGATAATGTTAGTGCAGGCTCAAAGATAGAGTCATCGAAGCAATGGCTTTTGACCCATGTTTTTAAGGTCTCACTTTTTAAAATTAATAATGGATTAATTCTATTGATGATATTTTTTAAAAATTACTACCTATTTATGGTGATAAAAAAGTACAGGATCTTTTGAAAAAAAATAGAAAGGAACTATTTAGCCAATATAAGTGATGATGATTAATGGTTAATTTACATAGTGATATGGACTGCGTACACTCTACCCTTTCCAGACCCCGCTATGTGCAAATATACTGGGTTTGGTTGTTGTTGTATAATAAACTTGTGTTTTACTGTATTCTTTCTTCTTCTCCCTCTTACGACTGTCTATTCTCTAAAAACAAAAGTTGAAATGTATTGAAATTCTCAAGCATTCCTGCAAGCATAGTGGAATAATGAAATTTTACTCTTAATTATATAAATTTATCAAGTTCAAGAATTAAATTCTATAATTTTTAACTGCCAACTTCTTTTTTTTTTTAAAGAAATGTTTTTTTTCATTTCTTATTAGCATTTTTGTTTATTATAATCAGTTTTTTGAATATATTTATATTTATTTCTTTGAATATATATATATATATATATATATATATATATATATACTAGTTTAGCCATACCTGCTTCGCACGTGTAACTTTTAATTATTTAAAATTAGACGATTTTATTTATTACGAAGGTTTTTAATGAAGTGCAAAAAGTTCAAAACATATATTTTATTGTAAGCACATACATATTTTACCACCAAAAGTTTTACGTAGTTAATGGATTTAATATATTGTAAATTTATACACTTTTTAAATCTTCTTAAAATCAAATTTAATTGATTTAGAATTTTTAAACTAATGAAAACGTATTGGTTAGTCATTAATTTTGATGACTTCTAATAAAGAAAGGTTTTACCATAAATATATTTAATTAATTTTCAACTCTTAAATATTAGGAAAAAATAATGAAAAGACAATTTTGTGTAAAGCAAAACTTTTGATGAAGGACAAAAAGTTCAAACAACATTTTTAAGGCCCTTGTAATAGATATAGATATAAATAGATATAGATATTGATTATATATTATAGATATAGATTATAGATATAGATATAGATTATAAATTATAAATTATTGATATAGATTAAAGATTATCGATATAGATATTAGTTAAAGTCAGCTATAGCTAGATCAATTATCATGACGAAACTGGATTTTTAAAATCAAAATCTTCTAGCAAGTTTATAAGTAGCAAGACCTGGCTGATTGTGACCATCTCAATTTTCTTTGCTTTTGACTTTTTGTTAATCTACAAATCTAGGGTGGGAGGTGCCTCCCTCCCCGTAGGTACAGTACATAGGTAGATTTGTTACACTTGTCAACCTTTAAATTAAGGATCAAGATTTATTTAAATTAGACAACCTCTTTACCGTAGTTAGAAAAAAAGTTATTTTCTCTATCATTACCAGTTGCCTAGAGAGATATTAAGTATTTTAATTGTTGGAAATTTTTTGTACTAATAAGAGAGAGATTTCCTGTCCATGGAAATCTTCAAAAAAAAAATGGTGCAAGAATCAATAAAGCAGAAGATTAAATTATTTGCAGGGCATGCAAAAAAACAAGACTGCAAGAAGAAAATTAAATTAGTTGATGAGCATAGTTATTTCTGGAGAATTAAGTGATAGAATGACAACATTAGAACACCTTTTCTTCAGTCTTGCACTTTGAACATCTTTTTTCACATCAATGAGTTTGTGTTGGTCGAAAATGAGAATCCAACTGAAAATATAAACGTTGTTTTTGATTAAAAAGTTGTAATTGTGAGATTCTCATATTATATTTTGAAATGTATTTTGTAATGATGTGAATGCTGTAGTTATAACTTTGGCGTTAAGCGTTCGAATGTGAAAAGAAATATTCCAGATAACTAACTTGTTGGGGGTACTTAAGTAATTAAATTAAGATATACACACGATGTATAATAGAACAGTGCTCATGTTACAGAATATCCACTCAAAATTATATAAGAAATTAATTATGGCCACCTTTATTATCCCCCTTACTTCTATCCCAAATCTCTTTTAGGGAGTTGTAACTCCGTCTTATCTTACTAAAAAAGAATATTTTGCAAATTTACACCATTAACATCTAGGTGTGATACTGTTAGAGTTCGTGTCCTATGATCAGTGACTTTAACGTAAGAGTTACCTATGGATGGAACGGGTTGCCTGACGTGTTTCAGGGAAGCAGTAAAACAGTAAGTAAAGAACACAATGATTTTTACGTGAAAAACACCCGGCTCAAAAAGGTGTAAAAAAACACGACCTGCACCTCTACAGGATTTAACTCCAACTTCACTAAATAACTCTACGCCTCAACAACGACTCATTACAAAACTATTGTAACCAACAAATAGGAATTATAAACTCTAATTCCTTTAACACAACAACTAGGAATTATAAACTCTAACTCCTAACTACACACACCTCCCAAGGTATGCATTCCCAAAGTCTCTGAGTTTTTCCCAAATCGAAGACTAGCCCCTAGTTCAGTTTATAACTCACTGAAACTAATATTACATCAATAGTTTAAACACAATGAACAACTCTAAAAATCAACACTAAAACTCTTAGCTGGATTTTATACTTAGGACCAGGTTCTTCAATGTGTTTCTTCAGTGATTGAGTAGCGCGTAGTTTATTCTGACTGATGCATCTTCTATTTAAGCACAACTCTTCAAAGAGTCATTCTTTATTTCAAACTCCCCCTTCAATCATAACTCTCATTGTATAGAGTTCTACTTCAAGTGAGACTCTTTCTTCAATTCCAACTCTTGTCTCCTTAGTATTGCAGTCAAACTCCAACTCTCCAAAGTGTACTTCAAATTTTACATTTTGCATAGACTTCTTCAATTTTCAGAATCTTTCTCCTTCTACACATAGGACTCTTAAGGATATGCTCAGAGGTGAAACTCCTTCTTCACATAGGACTCCTTTTTCAACTCAACTTGTTTTCCCTTATCATCAAGTGTTTGAATCAAATTTAACTTGTTCTATTCCCCACGTATCAGTAAGTTAAAGTTTTTAGTTGCACTGAATTAACTCATTCTGATTTTTAATTATTTATACCGTAGACTGCACTCTTGAACTTGTCGAATCAGTGGAACACGTATATCAACTTATTTCATTCATATTTTCATTCATCAAAACTTCATGGTTCCAATAAATTTCCCCTTTTTGATGATGACAAAACTCTTGTCTTTGTGCATTCAAATATCTTCACTTATAGGCACTAAAGTATAAAATACTAGAATGAAATAAGTTAGTCAATGGGTTATAAACATTGTACAACCCTCTTATCTTCCCCCTTTTGGTATTATCGAAAACCATTTCAGTGCAATAATATACTAGCCAAAGTGATTTGTTATGCTATTCATGGCCACTAGGGCTATCACCAAAACAATCAGACAAAGACTTTAGCTAACATAATAATGTATTAAAGAGAGCAAAAATATGAGCCAATTTAGCAAAGATAACTATTCCATTTAACTGCCAGAGCATGTTCCACATTTAACCTAAGCTAGTACTGAACAAATCAAAACAACTTAGCATTAATAAAAAAAAAATATGGTATAAAAGTGGGACATGACTAAGTATATGAATAGTGAGGAGCTGATGAGGAAGGTGGAATAAATGTTATCAACTATGTCAATTGATGAATGACTTTAATATTTTCATTCCTTTCTCAATCAAGGTCAAGCTTCAAGTCATGATCCTAGCCTGAAGGACCACTTATTCCACTTCATGACTGTCAGATGCAGCTTCTAGTTCAAAATTTATCTCAGCTAAATCATTTTTCTTCTTATTTTTTTTTTTTTTGCAATGAGTTTTAGCCCTCCTTATTGAACCAGGTAGAGTAGCATGATTCATCTGTTCAAAAATATCCATTGTTGTTTGAAAAGTTAAACCTAAACTTGGACTAAGAAATCCTAAAAGATCTGAGCCAATTAGGAACTAAAAGAGAGAGCATGTCCCTTTTCATTCTTCAGAAACATATGTTGCATGTGATTGATGATCAAGTTTGGCAAATCCATGGTACAAAACTGATATTTTGGTTAAAAAAGAAGAAGAAATTTCTGGTGTAAGATTAACTTATTTGTGCACAATCATTTAGAGAGAGTCAAAGAAAATTTGGTCAACCAATTCGTCAGCATCATAGGACAAGAGGAGGATGAAGTGTGAGGAATGGAACACGTATGCTCAACTGTTTCAACTTAGACAGCCTATGCTTATGTCAGGGTAGAGCATACCTAATAATAAGAACTTTGTGGTCACAATTGCTTGCTCATACCTATTTTCTGCACAATCTAATACAAAATTAGGTTAGAAGAGTCAAAAATCTGAAATTGGGACACACAACTAAATATGCAAGACTAAATCGAATAACATTTTAGCTAATAAGATTTAAAAGAAAAATGGTTATTCTAGTCAATCATTAAGGGGAGTTCATGCAATTTTAATCATGCCCAAATCTAACCTATTCCTTTCAAAATGCTCTCTACTTATTGCCTTTGGTGCTTCTCTAGTCATTTAAGTAACCCACATAGTCAATATTTTTATAGCCCTCAAGAGTGAAATTACTTTCATTTGAATACTATAGTCTCAAGCCACTGATTCCCATGAGATATCTCAAGATTCTTGTGACAACACCAATTCTTATGAATTATCAATAAAATTGTCATCAGCTTGTGTTGGTGTTATTGATGCATCAATTTCTTGATTTTTTATTCCCCCTGTCAATATGCCCTCAATCTGTACAACAGTTGAACCAGGTGGTACAACATGTTCCTGTGCATACTTATCAGTTTCACTATCATCCTCTTTTTTTGCCATCTCCAAAAGATATATTCTCTCTTTAAATGTGGTGAGTGAAAGAAACTTTATTTGTTTCTAGTTTTATACCTTGAGCAAGCTTTATTCATATACAAATTTTGCTTGCCTCCTTTCACTCTCACCTACAAAACAAATTAGGGGTTAACTTTAGGTACCCAGACAATCTTGGATCCTTTCTTATAAGAAAAAGGATGTATAAAGTTCCTTCTAGCCCATCGAGGCAACAGGTTATGTGTCCTATTTCTCTGACCAGATTTGACCTTCTTGTTAGCTTGTGGTAACATGGAATCAAATTTTTTTCGCTAGGCTTATGCTTCTTGATTCGCTTTTTGCTGCAACTAGACATTCAGTGGTTGGATGACCCTGGTTACCACAAATATAACACAAATCTTTAATAGCATTAGAACTTTTATAAAAGCCTAACCCAGTCTTTTCATTGTGAGTTCTTTAAGATAAGTTATGAACAATTCTTGAAGAATGTGTCCATCTATTAGCTCTTTCAAGATCAAGTTTCAATTTAGAAACTTCTTGACTCAATTGACTAACTTTTTCTTTTTCACAAAAGTATTCATGTTTAATCTTAGTCAATTCTGACTCAATTTTTTCTTGTTCCTCACTTTTTACCTTTTTTTTTTTTAGAAAGAGTCAGTTTTAAGATTTTAGATTTGAGGGTCAGGTTTGATTAATCAAGTCTGTTAACCTGTTCCTTAAGAATGTAGTTTTCCTTTTCAACGGTGTTCTTACAAGTTTCTAGATCAATAAAATCAAACTTGAGACTTGCAAGATTGTTGAATAACTCATCCCCATCAGAAGTTAATTCTTGGAAATCATCAATTAGAGCACTCATTAAGGAAATAAATTTTGTTTTAGAAAACAAATGCAACTTTTCTTTAAGTTCAAGTATACTTGCCTCAGAAGCATCATCTTCTTCCTCCAAGTCTGAATCTCCAAGAGCCATGAGTGTTGTTTCATCAACTTCATCATCATATGAGTCAGATCCCCAAGTTGCAACCATTGCATATTCTTCTCTCTTTTTGTTTTTTTCTTTTAATTTCTTTTCAGCCCTTTCCTTTCTCCATTCTATTTTCCAGACAGGACAATCCTTGATCTGATGATCAGTCTTACCACACTTGTAGCATCCATTTGGATTGCCATTGGACCATTTCTTGCTTCCTGTTCTCTTCTTCTTTTTGAAGAATTTGCTAAAGTTCTTAGTTATAAAGGCAACTTATTTTTCATCAAGTTCTATTTCTTCATCACTATCAGATGCCTTCAAAGATAAGGTATCCCCAGGGGCTGCTAGCTCTTTAGTTCCATCAATTTCCATTTCATAAGTTCTCAGATTTCCTACTAGTTCATTTAGTGTCATACCTGTGAGATCCTTATTTGCCTCCCTAATAGCAGTCACTTTAACATTCCATTTTGATTTTGGTAGCACCCTCAACACCTTTTCAACTTGTTCTTCAACAGTGATGACTTTTTCTAAAGAAGTCAACTCATTTGTCAAGGCAGTAAGCCTTGTCATCATTTCATACAAGGTTTCATTCTCCTTCATCTTAAAAGCTTTGTATTCAGTTAAGAGAAGAGAAATCCTGAATTTTCTTACCTGAGAGGTACCCTCTTGTGAATCGACCAGTGCATCCCAGATTTGCTTAGCAGTGGTACAATTTGACACTTTGTTGTATTCAGCCGGTCCTAGTCCACAGACTAAGATGTTCTTAGCCTTAGCATTTTTCTTTAATGTCACTAAGTCATCAGTGGTAAACTCACTTTTTACCTTCTTAACTTGTTCACCATCTTCTAACTTCATTGGAATAGTAGGATTATTAGGGATCCTATCCCATAACTCGTAGTCTTTCCCTTGAATGAATATTTCCATCCTAAATTTCCATAAAATTAAGTGAGGATCATCAAAGAGTGGAGGTCTAATAATGGATTGACCTTCACTGTGACCAATAGGTGATGCGGAATTCATCATAGTGATCTTTGTCTTAGGTGTTAGCCCTTTTTAAGACAACCTCGCTCTGATACCAGTTGTTAGAGTACGTGCCCTACTGATCATTGACTTTAACGTAAGAGTTACCTATGGATGGAACGGGTTGCCTGACGTGTTTCAGGGAAGCAGTAAAACAGTAAGTAAAGAATACAATAATTTTTACGTGAAAAATACCAGGCTCAAAAAGGTGTAAAAAACCACGACCTGCACCTCTACAGAATTTAATACCAACTTCACTAAATAACTCTGAGCCTCAACAACGACTCATTACAAAACTATTGTAACCAACAAATAGGAATTATAAACTCTAATTCCTTTAACACAACGACTAGGAATTATGAACTCTAATTCCAAACTACACACACACCTCCCAAGGTATGCGTTCCCAAAGTCTCTGAGTTTTTCCCAACTCAAAGACTAGCTCCTACTTTAGTTTATAACTCACTGAAACTAATATTACATCAATAGTTCAAACACAATGAACAACTCTAAAAATCAACACTAAAACTCTTAGCTGGATTCTATAATTAGGATCAGGTTCTTCAATGTGTGTCTTCAGTGATGCTTTGTAAGTGCGTAGTTTATTCTAACTGATGCATCTTCTATTTAAGCACAACTCTTCAAAGAGTCATTCTTTATTTCAAACTCCCCCTTCAATCATAACTCTCATTGCATAGAGTTCTACTTCAAGTAAGGCTCCTTCTTCAATTCCAACTCTTGTTTCCTTAGTGTTGTAGTCAAACTCTAACTCTCCAAAGAGTCCTTCAAATTATACATTTTGCATAGACTTCTTTAATTGTTAGAATCTTTCTCCTTCTACACATAGGACTCTTAAGGATATGTTCAGAAGTGAAACTCTTTCTTCACATAGGACTCCTTTTTCAGCTCAACTTGCTTTCCCTTATCATCAACTATTTGAATTAAATTCAACTTGTCCTATTCCCCACGTGATCAGTAAGTTGAAGTTTTCAGTTGCACTGAATTAACTCATTCTGATTTTTAATTACTTGTACCATCGATTGCACTTTTGAACTTGTCTGATCAGTGGAATGCGTATATCAACTTGTTTCATTCATATTGTCATTCATCAAAACTTCAAGATTCCAACAGATACTTTTTAAAATCACTAATTTATGATATAAAAAAGGAATTTGAAACCACCCTAAAACACAATTAATGTCAATCATATTAAACACAAAACAAAATATTTCGCCTTACTATCATGGAGGAGTAAAGGATTATGATCTCTTCTTATTTTGTAGTTTAACTTCTTCACTCTTGCTCTTTTTTCTTTTCTTTTCTTTTTTAGAAACTTAACTATCAATTTGTGGCGTTTTCTGCATTCTCTACTTTACATTCTAGAGGTGGGATGAGGGGGTGGAGGTGGGTGGAAAAGGAATTATTAATAATAGTAATAATGAAGAGATTGTGTGTGTATTTTACAATATTTAATTACTAAGGGAGAAAATGACTTCCTTTATCGACTAAATAAATTTTTCTTATAATTTTAACTATTTTTATATTTACACCCCTAACTTTACTTAATTCGAATTATGCCTCTCAAAAGTCAAAATAATTTTATTTGCCAATATATTAATAATTAGTTCACTTATCAATATTTTCACAAAATTTTCACGCACCAAACATATTATTAATACTAGTTACACGTCTCTCGTGCTAAGCCTGAGTCCAAACTCTAAATATAAAATAATAATTTTTTAATTAAAATCTTTTAATTTATATTATATTTTTTTACTACATACTAATAAAACTAATGACACGTTAAATATGAATTTTTGATAAATTCTTATTTTTACTAAATCCAATTATAAAGAGTAATCTAATTGACTTTCTATCCATAGTTATGGTATTTTTAGTTTTGACATACTACTTAAGAAATCATTTTAATCTATAGAATTAAAACAAGATGATCTTCACTACATTGTCTTAATTAAAGCACCAATTTAATATGACTTTTTGGTTATGTAAGACTCAATTATCTCAAATTTGATTTAGAAAAACTATTAATAGCATAATAATTATATAAAATATATTTATATAAATTAAGTATAAAAGATTATATATGTAGAGAAAGTAAAGATCACATAAAAATCATACAAATTTTACTCCTTTATCCAATTTAAGTGTCTTACTTTCTTTGTTAGTGTGTCCTAAAAAAAACAGTATTTTCCTATATTGAGTAATGCATTGTTTCTATCCTGAACTATAAACGAAATTGTTGAGACATACCTGAACTTAAAGGGGGTCCTATTACCCTCCCAGACTAATTAAAATCGTATTTTTGACAATCTTAATGCCTACGCGGCACATACGTGTGTCTACGTGGACCTTCAGTGTGTTGATTCACGCAATGTGCCACGTATGTACCATGTAGGCACTAAGGTTGCAAAAAATACGATTTTAATTAGTTCAGGGGATAATAGGACTCCTTTAAGTTGGAGTGTGTCTCAGCAATTTTGTTTATAATTCAGGATGAAAACTGTGCATTTTCTCTCCTATATTTAATAAATTTTTCCATTTAAACATTTGACTATTAATATATACTTTATATAGTTACTTAATAAAAAGAATATATAGAAAAAAATTATAAATATTTCATGATTTTCTAAAATAGATAAGTAAAAACTAATTATTTTCTATATAAGGATTAAGTAAAAAAAAAAAAAGATATAAGGAGAGATTTATAAAAAAACTACTACATGTATTATTCAATTACAAGGTTCGAAAAAAAAATATTATAAAATAATAAACGAGGAAAATATAATATTATTTATGAAAAAAGTAATAAAAATGTACGGCAATCTAATTGCAGCAAAGTATTTGTGAGAATCTGATAAAATTTGTGAGAACTATTCAAATTCAAGATTATCTCATACTAGATATTGACGGGTCCGCATATATATTATTTTGTCTCAATTTATGTAACACAAATTAAATTTAGATAATCAATCGTAGTTTTAATATATTTTAAAATATCTTAAGCAATTAACTATTGTAAGTTATAATACTTTTTATGTAGTTTTTAAATAAATTTAAGTGACATTGATATAACTTTGAGAGTAAACCAAATATTTTATGCCTTTTAAATTTTTAATTATTGTGATTTATAGTATTTTTAACGTACTTTTTTGAAATATATAACAGATTAATATCTTTTAGATATTTTAATATTTTAACTATTGTAATTTATAATATTTTTTATGCAATTTTTAAATAATATATGTTACTCTCCTTGTCCAAACTTTTATGGCATTTATAATCAATTATATTTTTAAAATGATTTAAGTTTTTAATTATTGTGATTTATAAAACTTTTTCTTATATTCGAATTTAAGTGACACTAATATAATTTCGAGAGGCAGTCAAATATTTCATATCTTTTAAAAAATCTAAGTTGTTAATTATTTTGATTTCTAGTATTTTTATGTGTTTTTTTAAATATATAATATATTAAAAAAATAATACAAATAAATTAAAATGGAAGAAAAAAATGTAGGCAGGGGAAAAGACCAATGAAGTTGTGCCAAAGCAGGCATGTTAACCTTTAAATTTTTTAAGTTGTTAATCATTGAGATTTATAATAATTTTACGTACTTTTTAAAAATATATAACAAATTATTTTTTCTACATATTTTAAGTTGTTAACTATTGTAATTTATACTAATTTTTATGTAATTTTCAAATAATATATGTTATTTTTCTTGTCCAATTTTTTGTGACATTGATAGTCAATTATATTTTAAAATAATTTAAGTTTTAAATTATTGTAATTTATAATATTTTTTCTTCCATTCAAATTTAAGTTGCATAATGCTTAAATGGTCATAATAATTAATTAGGAGTGATATAGTAAAATCACGATCGAAAAGCAAAACAGACATGTGAATGACTTATAATACCTAATTAGAAGTGATATAGCAAAATTACTTGTGAAAAAAATTTAAGTAAGTCTCATATAAGACGTTAAGTTAATTTAAATATCAAGAGTTAGTTTATTGTATTATGTTTATTTTATCTTTCTTATTAGATATTATTAATTATTTAATTCTTATATAACATATAATAATTAATTAAGGGTGATATAATAAAATTATGATTGTTAAAGCAGACATGTCATAAATGTCTATTTTAATTTTTTAAATAAATATTATTAATTTCTAATGCATAAATGAATTATAATAATTAATCAGGGTGATATAGTAAAATCACGATATAGTACAAGCACACACATCGAATCTAAGTTCCTCTCCACTCACACTTATATTATAAAGTAAAACAAAAGCTAGGGTAAAATATAAAATTTATACTAGCACTTTTTATATCACTTTTCAAATAATTATCCAATTTATGCAGCACTGATAAAATTTTGAGAAACGATCTTTTTTTAATTATGTTTTATAAGAACTTAGAATTGATTATTGTGTTTATAATATTTTTTTTTTTGTAAATCTCAAATAAATATAAGTAATTTTGGAGAAGTACAGGGTGAAATAATCATTTTGTAAATTGATCCTAAGCTTCCCAAATAAAAATAAGTGGGACTTTGAGAAGCTTATTTATATTTTGTGAAAGTTGACCCTAAGCTCCTCCCTTTCTAATAAATATTTTAAATTATTAATTAATATTATTTATAGTACTTTTATATCATTTTTAAATAATTATCTCAATTTATGGAATACTGCAAGAATTTTTAGAAACAATCGATTTCTTATCATGCCTTTTTTAATATTTTAAAATTAATTATGAAATGTATAATATTTTTTTACATAAATTTTAAATAAATATAAGTAATTCTAAAAAATATCTCAAATAATAATAAATAAAACTTTGAAAAACTTAGTTGTCATTTCTGAAAAAATGAACTAAGCTCCTCTCTTATTCATTCTTATAATATAGACTGGATGTCGAGGGCCCGTGCATATATGTTATTTTTAGTCTCAATTTATGTGACATAAATAAAATTTTGATAATTAATTATATTTTTAGTATTCTTTGAATATTCTAAATTGTTAACTATTGCAATTTATAATACTTTTTATGTAATTTTTAAATAATACATGTTACTCTCCTTATTCAAACTTTTGCGGCACCGATAACCAATTATATTTTAAAAATAATTTAAATTTTTAATTATTAAGATTTATAATACTTTTTTTTCTATTCCAATTTAATGACACTGATATAATTTTTTGAGTCAACCAAATATTTTGTATCTTTACAATTTTTTAAGTTGTTAATTATTGTGATTTATAGTACTTTTTTAAGTATTTTTTGAAATCTATAACAATTTTTTTTTTTATACTTTAAGCTCTCAACTATTGTAATTTATAATACTGGGATTTTCAAATAATACATGTTACTCTTCTTGTCTTAACTTTTGTGGCGTTGATATATAATTATATTTTTAACTATTCTAATTTAAGAGATATGAAATAATTTTGAAAGTCAATCAAATATATTATATCTTTAAAAAATTGTTAATTACTATGATCTATAGTATTTTTTTACTTTTTTTGGAATATATAATAGATTAATTTTTTTCGATGTTTAAAGCTGTTAAATGTCGTAATTTATAATACATTTTATGTAAACTTCAAATAATATAGGATAGAAGGCTAGTGTCAGTTTGGGTCGTTGGGGTAGGTGATACGGGACAAACAAGAGAACACAAAACAACTTCAAAACAGTCCACTAATCTTAAGGATTTGAGGACTAAGATGGAGACCACTCTCGGATTCACTACAACAACAAGAAGAATGAAATATAAGGGTGTGTTTCAACCCCAAAACAGCCACCAAACTAGATTTAACAACAAAAAGATGAAGAACAAGATTAACTTAATAATGGGAATAACAATAATAACACAAACGGGTACAATGCGAGATACAAACGTTACAAGATTGCAAGAATAGAAAGGATAGATAGAGTGACATACACTATCTCATGAACTAAGAACCTAAGTGTATTCAAGCACCTAGACCCTTAGTACAATGATAATAGGAACACCTACTCTCTTCGGTGAGCACAAGTGAGACCTCAACCTCCTCTAGCATCCAACATTCAAGCAAGAATACAACACTAGTGATTCCGCCCTAGTATCACCCTAGTTACAAGTTTCGGATTTGTGCCTCAAGGAGAGAGGACTTGTCTTTCAATGTTATATAACATTCATTATCATCAAAATCTGCCTAACAAATAACCTAAAAGGTTCCTTATATAGATGTCCAAAATGACCCCTTAGTCTCAATTCTTCAAGTGGGTGCCTTTGGAGAGCATTATATGGATGGTTTTGGACCCTTTTTAAGTCCTCATTTGCACTTCATTTTCACACTCCAAGTCTCGGGTTCAATACATCTCACAAACATGCATCTTTGTGGTCGTACCTGTATCATCCTCCCCTTCTTGAAAAGGATTCGACCTCGAATCCATGCCTTGCAAAATTAAGAGAAGATAAACAAGAACACATCCTCATGACATGAGGGTTAGGGTTAGCAAAATACACATATCAATATGCCATGCCGAGGTGAAACAAACTTGAAGTACATCCATGGATCCTTGGTGTTGAACATAAAAAACTTAGTACAAATGGCACAAAGGAAGTGGTCACCACCAATAAAAAGAGATAAGAAAGAACCTTGTCTTCCTTCCTTAGCACCCACAATCAAACATTGCTTGTCGTCTTGACCAAGCATTAAGTGGAGAGTGTCGAGATTTCCACATTCCAATAGGGTGCCGGGATCAAATGGAAAAATTAGCCAAGGACCTAAGCCGAGGCTAGCCCTTCCTTCCCCTACAATGTCACTCCCACATTCACACGCAAAAATATTTGTATACACATGATCTCTATGAACAAAACTAATTGCAATATTTTTACCACACAAGATATTCAAAGAGACATGAGCATTATCAAGATCGATTCTATAGACACCATCACTAACTTGAGAATTTTTAAGCACTCTATTTACATGCTCAAGTAGTGAACTACATTTAAGAGTAAATTGATCATCATGCACACCAAGAGCACTACCAAGAGTACTTATTTCCGAGACTACACATTCCTTGCCTATAAGAGTACTCTCATCTTCCAAGAAGAGATTTTCATCTTTAGGAGGAATGTTGTCACACCATAGTGGGTTAGCATATCGGATATAGCCTCCAAGGCAAGCTATACCATCATTTTCACCACTAGGTCCATTAGGAGTGTTTATATCATCTTCAAACAAGACATTAAACCTAAAGAGATCATGATCTATCTCGCGGACAGATTTGGAACTAGAAAGTGCTTCACTCTCTATAAGTTCACTATCAAGTACCAAAAATGTTTCAATCTCCTCTTTACCTTGGTGTGGGTCGGGGCAGCCCACCTCTTCCTTCGAAAAGCTTTTATCGCAAGGTGCTTGGACAGTTGGATTTTGTGGGTAGAGTTTGGGTAGCAATTGGCGTATAATTTTAATATGCCGTTTCATGTCTTCAATATTGTCATTGATGCGATCACATGTGGCATTGAAATTATGGGCAGCCATTGTACCTAACAAAAAGACACAACAAACAAAGAAAACAAACAAACTTATTAGATCAAAAATGTCTCACAACACTCTCACTCTCGATTTTACCTCGTACTTGGTTTCACAAGTGTTGAAATCCGGCTTGTACTTTATGAGTGATTGAGGGTCGAGCTACTCTTATCCTAGAATGGGTTTTTATTTGAAACTCAAATGAAATCTTTTAGGACTTGAGTCAATAACTAACAACGAATTCAAAATGATAAAAGTACACAACAAACGTAAACACGAACAAACGAACACAAAACTAACTTACAAGCTAGTAGAAGTTTACTAGGTTGTCAATTAGTGTTCGAACCAACAAACGAACTAAGAGACAATAAAATGAAACTAAGAAATCTAAAATATAAGCTCAAAAATATTGCGTGAATAGTAGCAGTGATGATATGGCATCCACGTATTGGTTCGGTTTTATCAAGTGGTTATTCTCAAATGTTCAAGTCTTGATCAAAAATTAATTTGGATTGATGAAATTTGTTTTAGGAGGGAAAATAAGTCTTGGGGACTTTTCTCAATTTTCAACACTTGACTTTTTCTTGTACTTCTCCTTAAAACATGGGTCCTTAAATCATGGAAAAGTGGTTGAGAAGTGATATAAAGTCTTTTGGTGGTTGGGGGCCTTTCAAGACTAACAAGTACACACACTTTTTTCCTTCACCTTTTAGGAGCTAACATTCACTTTATGTTCTAACAATATATGAAGGAAGGTGAAGAACTTCAAGAACAACAGCAACCACACCAAGAACAATAACAATAATCTTCAAGAACAACAACAATTCCAATGGCCAACTCCAATCCATATTAATAATATCTCCAACACTTGACCAAGACAACTACAACTTCAACAAAATGGTTCTCAAGACACCAAGTAACAACAATATCACGTGGTCAATTTTATAACATCAAGGAGAAACCACACGGCCAAAACAGTCCACCACAACAATGGTCAACAACAATGGGTCAAGCTTATGTTCACAACAACAACTTTCATCAAGTTCAAGCTCAAGTTTAGATCTAGACTCAAAGTGTTAGTGGACAAGAAAACTAACACTAGAAACAACAAAACAAATAAGAACACTACTAGATCTAGTCACAAAACAAACAAATCTCGGTCAAGAAACAATAAGAACAAAATTTTGGCCAAGAACACAAACACGGACAAATTGTTATTTTTCTAGAATTTTCAGTTTTTAACACTTTTTTTTTGAATTTTCTAACAAGCAAGCCCAAGATTGATCTTGTAGGAACAAGATCAAGCCATGCTCTGATACCAAATGATATGGGATAAATAAGAGAACACTAAACAACTCCAAAACAGTCCACTAATCTTAAAGATTTGAGGACTAAGATGGAGACCACTCTCGGATTCACTACAACAACAAGAAGAACGAAATATAAGGGTGTGTTTCAACCCTAAAGCAACCACCAAACTAAATTTAACAACAAGAAGATGAAGAACAAGATGAACTTAACAATGGGAATAACAATAACAACACAAACGGGTACAATACGAGATATAAACGTTACAAGATTACAAGAATAGAAGGATAGATAGAGTGACATACACTATCTCATGAACTAAGAACCTAAGTGAATTCAAGCACCTAGACCCTTAATACAATGATAATAGGAACACCTACTCTCTTCGGTGAGAACAAGTAAGACCTCAACCTCCTCTAGCACCCAACGTTAAAGTAAGAATTCAACACTAGTGATTCCACCCTAGTATCACCCTAGTTACAAGTTTCAAATTTGTGCCTCAAGGAGAGAGGACTTGTCTTTCAATGTTATACAACATTCATTATCATCAAAATCTGCCTAACAAATAACCTAAAAGGTTCCTTATATAGTAGTTTACAAACAAGGTATGAAATGTCCAAAATGACCCCTTAGTCTCAAGTCTTCAAGTGGGTGCCTTTGGAGAGCATTATATGGACGGTTTTGGACCCTTTTTAAGTCCTCATTTGCACTTCACTTTCACATTCCAAGTCTCGGGTTCAATATATCTCACAAATATGCATCCTCGTGGTCGTATCCATATCAGTATGGCACTACTTGGTAGGTGTATTATTCTTGTTATACCACCTTGTTGCATGCTTTATTACCAATTTGTTTACTACTCCTTATATTTTTCCTTATGGGTGGCGTTTGTTCCATGCTTTATTAACGATTTGCTTATTATTCCTTGTCTTGAGCCGGAGGTTTATCGAAAACAATCTTTCTACTTCTCCGAAGGTAGTGGTATGGATTGCGTACATCTTACCCTCCCCAGACCCCACTATGTGGGATACACTGGGTTTGTTGTTGTTATTGTTATTGAATACTTAGATGATTTATAATAATTAGTTAAGAGTGATATGGTAAAATAACGGTCGAACGAACTGAAGCGGACATGTCAGAAATGTCAGCTTTGTTTTTTTATTAAATATTGTTAATTTTCTAACACCTAAATGATTTGTAATGATTAGTTAGAGGCGATACATTAAAATAACGATTGAAGCAGCTGGAAAAAATCCTCAAATAATAATAAGTGAAATTTTGAGGAGCTTAGTAGTCATTTTAAAAACTATCCTTTTATTAAATATTATTAATATTATAAGACTTAAATAATTTATAATAATTAATTAGGGGTGATATAGTAAAATCATGCTTGAAGCAGCTGGACAACCCCAAGTTTCTCAATATTCACGCTTCTTATATATTGTAATTAACTATATGTTTATGTTATTTTTTAGTCTTAATTTATGTGACATAAATAAAATTTAGATAATCAATAGCTAATTATAATTTAAAAATAATTTAATTTTTTAATTACTGAGATTTATAATTTTTTCTATCCCAATTTAAGTGGCATTGATATAATTTTTGAAGTCAACAAAATATTTTATATCTTTATAATTTTTTA
This sequence comes from Capsicum annuum, assembly GCF_002878395.1. Taxonomy (NCBI): domain Eukaryota; kingdom Viridiplantae; phylum Streptophyta; class Magnoliopsida; order Solanales; family Solanaceae; genus Capsicum; species Capsicum annuum. The sequence goes on from NC_061121.1 coordinate 18,997,614, forward strand.
AATTGTTAATTATTGTGATTTATAGTACTTTTTTTAAGTATTTACTTAAAATATATAACAAATTATTTTTTTAGATGTTTTAAGATGTCAACAATCGGAATTTATAATTTATGTGATTTTCAAATAATACATGTTACTCTTCTTGTCTTAACTTTTGTGGCGTTGATATTCAATTATAATTTTTAACTATTCTAATTTAAGTGGAACTCGTATAATTTTTAGAATTAATTAAATATTTATATCTTTTAATTTTTTTAAGTTATCAATAATTATGATCTATATTATTTTTTACTTAGTTTTTTGGAATATATAATAGATTAATTTTTTAATAGATAATACATCAAAAACCCCTGAACTTGTCCCGACAACTTAGTTTAGCACTTAAACTTTACGAATAATTATTACCCCCTTAATATCTTTATAGTGAATTAATTTCCCCCCTTAATATATAATACCACTCTCATGAGGGAGAGTGCATCACACTCGCTTACACGTCAACGCCACGTTAGTGCCAGATCACCGCCATGTCATAGCTATAAAGTATTTTTTAAATATTTTTATATATAACTATATAAAATATATATAAAAATATATAGAAATATTATTTATATATATATATATATACATATTTTAAAATATATAAAATATTTTAAATTAAAAAAATACCCCACCCCCCATTTTTCATCTTCTTCATAACCACTTCCCCCCTCCCGTCTACCCCTGCCTGCACACACGCCCCCATCCACCCCTACACTCCCACACCTAAACATACCTCCATCCACCTTTGTCCACCCCCACACAACCACACCTGCCAGGTTTTTCAGAAAAAATTCCAACGAATTATCGCCGGAAAACTCAACCCACTTGAAAAATTCAATCACCACCATTGAAAAATATCATAAAATAGTGATTAAAAACTCAACCCACATGAAAAATTCGATCAAATCAACTCCAAATTCTCTAAAATCAACAACCAAACATCCAAACCATGTAGATTTTTTAATTTTCAAATTCAATTTCATTTCTTTTATTGATTTAAGAGGTCGAAGGAGGATAAATTAAAGGTGGGGGTGGCAACTTTCATAATTGGAGGAGAAGTGGGGTGGGGGTGTTGGCTAAGGAGAAGTGGGGGGGGCTGTTGGCGAGGTAGGGTGAAGAAGAGGAGAATTTTTTTTCTTTATATATATATATTAGTTTTAAAAAAAATACTGTTCACGCATTTTTTTAAGAAAATGCCACGTCAGCATAAGGGGAAAATAAATTCACTATAAAGATGTTAAGGGGGTAAATAAATAGAAGATTAGTTTAAGTGCTAAAGTAAGTTGGGGAGATAAGTTTAGGGTGGTTTTGATGTATATCTCATTTTTTAAAGGTAATTTAAGTTGTTAAATATTATAATTTATAATACATTTTATGTAAATTTCAATTAATATATGTTATTTTTCTTATCCAAAATTTTATGGCATTGATAGTCAATTATATTTTAAAAATAATTTAAGTTTTTAATTACTGTGATTTATAATACTCTTTCTTCTATTTCATTTTAAGTGACACAGTGCTTAGATAACCATAATAATTAATATTGGATGATATAGTAAAATCACACTTGAAGCAACAAAGTAAACATGTCTTGAATGAATTATAATAACTAATTAGAAGTGATATAACAAAATTATTATAAAAAATACTTGTGCAAAAAATTAAATTGATCTCATATAAGATGTCAATTTAATTTAACATTAAATATTATTAACTTTTTAATACTTAGATGACTTCATACTAATTTTTTATTATTAATAATACTTAGATGACTTGAAATAATTAATTAGGAGTGATATAGTAAAATAACGGTCTAACCAGAAAAATGTATGTTTTATTGTTTTTTATTAAATATTGTTAATTTTTAATACCTAAATAATTTATAATAATTAATTAGAGGTGATATATTAAAATAACTATTGAAGCAGCTGAAAGAAAATCCTTAAATAATAATAAGTGAAATTTTGAGGAGCTTAGTAGCCATTTTAAAAATTATTCTTTTATTAAATATTATTAATATTATAATATTTAAATGACTTCAACAACAAAAAATCCAGTGTATTCCTACAAAGTGGGGTCTGGAGAGGGTAAGATGTACATAGTCCATACCGCTACCTTCGGAGAAGTAGAGAGGCTGTTTCTGATAGACCCCCGACTCAAGATAAAGAATAGTAAATAAGGGGGATGGGGGATGGGTGACATAAAAGAAAATCAGGAATAAGAAATGATAAAAACAGTAATCATAGAAATAAGAAATATGAGAAAATACTGGTGACACAAAATAAGACAAATAGGAACTAAGACATAAGAAAAAGGGCACCTACCTATGTACACAGTCCTTTACTTCCCCGGCTACACAAGATCTTTCCTAATTGCATGCTACAACCCACACACTCATACTAGCCTTCTACCCTTATCCGCGCCCTTTACACCTTTCTATCTAGGGTCATTTCCTTAGTCAGTTGAAACTGCTCCATGTCATGTCTAATCACCTCCCTCCAGTATTTCTTCGGCCTACCTCTACCTCTTCTAAAGCCATCCAAAGCTAGCCTCTCATACCTACGAACTGGGGCATCCGCGCCTCTCCTCATTACATACCCAAACCATCTCAGTCTTCCTTCCTGTATTTTGTCCTCCACCGAAGCCACTCCCACCTTCTCTCAGATAATCTCATTCCTTACTCTGTCCACTATAGTAAGACCACACATCCAATGTAATATTCTCATTTCCGTCACCTTCAATTTTTAGATGTAGGGGCGCTTGACTGGCCAGCACTCTGCTCCATACAACATGGCCGGACGGATTTCCATTCTATAGAATTTGCCTTTAAGCTTAAGAGGCACCTTCTTATCACACAACACCCTCGAGGCGAGCCTCCACTTCATCCATCCTGATCCAATACGCTTAGAGCATCCTCATCAATCTCACCATTTTCCTGAATCGTAGACCCAAGATACTTAAAACTTTTCCTCTTACAAACGTCCTGGGAGTCCAGCCTCACCACCACTTCGTCCTCCTGCCTCAAGTCACTAAATTTACATTCCAAATATTATGTCTTTGACCTACTCAACCTGAACCCCTTAGACTCAAGGGTTTTCCTCCAGACCTTCAATTTGTCATTCACACCTCCCTCCCCGCATATCATCAATCAGCACTACATTATTTGCAAATAACATACACCAAGACACCTCGCCTTGAATACTCCGCATCAACACGTCCATCACCAGCGCAAAAAAGGAACGGACTAAGAGTCGATCCCTGATGCAACCCTATCTCGATAAAAAACTGCTCTGAGTCTCCTTCCGCCGTCCTCAACCGAGTCTTCCCTCCATCGTACATGTCCTTAATAGCTCTTATGTACACCACCGAAACCCCTCTCACCTCCAAGCATCTCTAAATAACCTCCCTCGGGACTCTATCATATGTCTTTTCTAGGTCGATAAACACTATGTGTAAATCCCTCTTTCTTTCTCTATGCTGCTCCACCAATCTCCTTACCAGGTGGATTGCCTCTGTCATCGAGTGACCAGGCATAAATCCAAACCGATTCTCCAAAACGAACACGACCTTCCTCAGCCTCCTCTCAACCACTCTCTCCCAAATTTTCATAGTGTGACTCAACAACTTAATACCCCTATAGTTGTTGCAACTCTGGATGTCACCCTTGTTTTTATATAAAGAAATCATCGTACTCCATCTCCAAGCCTCAGGAATTCTCGCAGTTTTGAAAATGCCGTTGAACAAATCAGTCAACCACTTTAAACCTGCCCCACCAGCATACTTCTAAAAATCCACCGAAATCTCGTCTGGCCCCGTTACCCCACCTCTCCTCATCCTAACATCTCTAACCTCCTCAACCTTAAAATACCTACAGTAACTGAAATCACGGCTCTTCTTCGAGTGCTCCAGCTCCCCTAACTCAATGCCTCTATCTGTCTCCTCGTTCAAAAGGCTATGAAAGTACTCCTACTATCTCCTCTTAATGTGAACATCCTCCACTAAAACACTACTATCCTCCCTCTTAATGCACTTCACTTGATCGAGGTCACGACCTTTCCGCTCCCTTGCCTTAGCAAGTCTATACAACCTCTTTTCCCTGCCTTTCTCCTCTAACCCCATATACAAGCTCTCGAATGCTGCCAACTTAGCAGTCACAACTTGTAACTTAGCCTCCTTCCTTGTTGCTTTGTAAACCTCCCAATTAACTTGCGTCTCCTCTTCATCTTTACTTTCAATCAACTTAACACACGCTTCCTTCTTAATCTTCACTTTTTTCTTCACATCTTCATTCCACCACCAATCCCCCTTATGACGTCCTGCCCGACCCCATGAGACCCCTAATATTTCTTTAGCAGTCTCCGTGATATAGCTGTCCACCCTCTCCCACATAACATCCACGTCCCCCCTGCACTCCCATACCCCCAAACCCCCACTTTTTATCCTATCTCCAATGTACTAATGGGCGTCAAGCTACCTCGCTTAATTCTAGGACGACCTTCCCTGGATCTTGTCTTCTTGCATTTCTTGATAGACAAGTACATCATTAGAAGCCTGTGCTGGATTGAAAGATGCTCACTTGGAATAACTTTGCAGTCCTTACATAACGCTCCGTCCCCCTTCCTAAGCAGTAAAAAGTCAATTTGAGTTTTACCTATCGCGCTTCGAAAGGTAATCAGGTGATCCTCTTTCTTCGAAAAACTCAAATTCACTACCACCAGCCCAAAAGCCCTCGCAAAATCCAACAAAGCAGCTCCCTCACCATTTCTATCACCGAAACCAAAACCTCCATGCACATCGTCGTAGCCTCCCGATAATACCCCAATGTGGCCATTGAAGTCCCCTACTATGACAATCTTCTCCGAGCTAGGCACGCTTCTCACCACCTCGTCCAAATCCTCCTAAAATCTTGCTTTCACCTCCTCTTCCAAGTCTACCTGCGGCGCATACACACTGCACACATGTAGCATAGAACCCCCTATGACCAACTTAATCTTCATTGCCTATCACTGGCCCTTTTAACCTCCACCACCTGACCTCTTAGCTCCTCATCCACTAAGATGCCCACTACATTCTGACGCCCCTCACTCCCTGAGTACCACAACTTGTACCCATTCACATTTCTAGCCTTAAATCCTACCCACCTAGTCTCCCGAACACACGCAATATTAATCATACTCTTCTTAAGAATCTTTACCAGCTCTACGGACTTACCCTGAAGGGTCCCAATGTTCCAAGACCCTACCCTCAACCTATCTACTCTCGCCTCTTGCCTACCTCTAAAACCCCTCACCAAACCCGCCCTAACACCCGACCTATACCCCAAACCCACTCCTTCTCACCCCCTCCCAAAATAGCCCTTACACCCAACCCCCTCGAACGTGATCCTAATCCACCATCAACCCCTCCAGCCACTACTCAAAAACCAAAATAAAAACCCTCACCAACAAACAAATGAACAAAGCCACAGTATGAAAATAGTAGTCGAAGGCACTCACAAAGTACACTAATCGTCCTAGCAGCCAGAACAACACAATAATAATAATAACAACAATAATACAACAAAAACCACCAATAGGCTCAATCACCACTTTAATCACATGAACAAGGAACAAGAAACAGAAAAGGAAACCAGTAAGAAGAAGCAAGAACCAGAATAATATAAATAAATCAAGTTGTATGAAATGACTAGAATCAAAGTTTAGATGTCACTGGTATGCCTGCGGGCTGCTGGTTCCGTCAATTTTAATGTCGATAGCTGGTTGCCAGATTAAGGTCGCCTGAAAAAGCCATTGGTTCGCTGCCGGAGTGTCGCCGGATTGTCGAATGTGTATTGCTGGAATCTGGGAGACGGCTGTCGTCGTACTAATCTGCCTAACCACTGATGCACACCTAAAACGGCACCAGAGTCAAGCCGGAGGGAACCCTAACCCCACTGGCGATAGTAGTGATGAGACTGACAAAAGAAAAGGGAGAGGGGGAAGATAGGGAGAACTGGGGGGTGATACAAGTCAAATGGCCACCTTAGTTTTGGAAGACATCCTGTGAGGACAACACAAGAAGAACCAATTGTGGTCACATTGAGGGCACGAGAGCACGCATGGGGGATCCATTTTAAGCCCACAATAGAACAATCCCGTGTATGGAAGGTTGCTTGGAAGCTTGCCTTGATGAGATGCCCGAAAGGTCCAAGTGTTGAAGAATAATTGTGAAGACCAAAAAGACTCAAGGAAAGTCATATGTTAAAGTGTGAAGAAGACCACATCAAAACACTACATGATCACCCATTCATTAAGGGTGAAATGGTCTTTTTATGTTTTTTCTTTACACTCCATAGGAGCCCCTTTTCATTAAAGGTATTTTGGTCTTTAATGTAATAAGTATAAATAGACTCCTTAGGCTTATTTTTCATTAGACTTTGATGAAATTGGATATTATTCTTAGATTGAAGCTTTAGTCTTGTAGTTTTAGCTCTCAAACCCGAAATTGCTTTCTTGAATACATTTGAAATTAGGGTTTTACTTGAATTGGGAAATTTGGCAAGAAAGGTGTGCTTGAGGAAGAGTGTTTCCTTTAGGTCACCTAAGAGAGTGGTTTGATCTTACATTGGTGATGTGTGTTTAAAGGTTTGATACACCTTCTAGTGCTATTTATTGGTGGAAGTGAGGGTCTCTCTATCTATCTTTAATTTCATACAATTCTTCTTCTTCATCTCTTTATAGTGTGTTGTTTTCTCTTTGTGAACTTGCTGATTTTTATTCCTTTAGTGTCATTTAGTGTTTGATAGTCCTTTAGGCTATCCGGGGGAGAGAGAAACTGGGGGGAGAGATAGTACCCCTTACTTGTTGCCGGCGCGCCTACGCCGTCGTCGGTGTCCAAATCTGCCGATCCGACGAAGTGAACGTTAAGATTGGAATGTTAAAGGTGAAACATTGGAGAGAGAGTGCATCAGATCAATCAAGAAAATAGAGTAACCCAATATTTAAATGACTTATAATATTTAATTAAGGGTGATATCTTGAAGTAGCTGAAGTAGCTATGACGACCCTAAGTTGCTCAACATTAATTAAATATTATTAATTTTCTAAAATCTAAATGACTTATAATAATTAATTAGAGGTGATATATTAAAATAACAATTGAAGCAGCTAAAACAAATTCACAAATAACAATAAGTGAAATTTTGAGGAGCTTAATAGTCATTTTAAAAATTATTCTTTTATTAAATATTATTAATATTATAATACTTAAATGACTTATAAAAATTAATTAGTGGTAATATAGTAAAATTCCGTTTGAAGCTACTGAAGCAGCCATAACGACCCTAAGCTGCTCTAACACGCTTCTTATATATAGTAAAATAGTAAAGTAAAAGTAATAGTAATATTAGAGTAATAATTCTTATTATATAGATATACTAGATATTGATGGCCCGTGCCAGCACGGACCTAATATATGTTATTTTTTTTATCTCAATTTAAATTATTAAAATATTTTATATTTTTAATTATTGTGATTTATAATATTTTTTCTTCTGTTTCAATTTAATGATGCTGGTATAATTTCGAGAGTCACTCAAATATTTTATATTTTTTAAATTTCTTAAGTTGTTATTTATGTGATTTACAATGTCTTTTACATTATTTTTCAATAATATATGAATATTCTCCCTGTCTCAATTTATGTGTCACAAATAAAATTTCGACAGTGAATCAATTTTTTTTACATATATACTTTTATAAGTTCTTAATTATTGTGAGTAAAAATACTTTTTATTTTATTTTTAAATAATATGTTATTTTATGTCTTGCTCTGTCTCATTTCAATTTATGTGTACTAATATAATTTTGATATTCAATTAAATTTTTTATGTTGACATATTATTTTATGTCTCTTTTACCTTTTTTGTATGAAATATTATCAATTTTTCAATGCTTAGATGATCATAATAATTAATTAGTAGTGATTTAGTAAAATCACGGTAAAAGCACTGAAGCACACGTCTTAAGTGACTTGTAATAACTAATTAGAAGTGACATAGCAAAATTATTATAAAAAAAACACTTGTATAATAATTAATTAACAATAGTACAGTAAAATTACGATTGAAACAATTGAAATAGTCATAAATGTCTATTTTACTTTTTTCTAATTAAATATTATTAATTTTGTAATATGTAATGACTTATAATATTTAGTTAGAAACATAATAATTAATTAGGAATGATATAGTAAAATTAAGATTGAAGAAGTTGAAGCAGATATGTCATAAATATCTATTTTAATTTTTTATTAATTATTATTAATTTTCTAATACATAAATGACTTATAATAATTAATTAGGGATGATATAGTAAAATTACAGTTGAAGTAGCTGAAACAGACATGTCGACCTCGTGCTTGCTTTGCTGATACAGTAAAATTATGATTGAAGCAGCTAAGCCAGTCATAAATATCTATTTTACCTTTTTTTTAAATTAAATATGATTAATTTATAATAGATAAATAACTTATAATATTTAATTAGGGATACAATACTTAATTAGGGATGATATAGTAAAATTACGGTTGAAGCTTTGTAACAGACATGTCATACATGTCTATTTTACATTTTTTATTAAATATTATTAATTTTTTAATACATAAATAACTTATAATAATTAATTAGGAGTGATATAGTAAAACTATTGAAGCAGATGAAATAGGTATGTCGACCTCCTGCCTGCTTCAGCTGCGTAACTCTCGCTGTTATAATATAAGAGATAGAAGTAAAAAATATATATATAGTTATAATATAATGTTTATACCGGTAAGTAAATTGCTTTTCGAAAAGAAAAAGAAGAATGAAAGAAGAATCTGGTAAAACAAAAGGTGACATTTCCCTCCCAATTTTCTTTAGAGGTACAAAATTGAAATGAAGGATTGTCCCAATTTTGTGGTAGCCTCGAAACGCAATCAACGACAGTGAATTAACTGGTAAGCTCTGTTGTTTTTGACCCTTTTCTCTGATACTGGATGTGGCCAGCATTAGATGCCGTTGCACAAGTGAAGAGAATATGAAATTCAAAATGGATTTATACTTTCAGATGCCGCAGTTTACATGTGATATTTTTTTGTTCGGAAACATTTTCACTTATTCATCTATTAGTCGGATTGTGGAGATGTCGTCAGTGCATCTACACCTACCAAATCGGAAATCCTTGGACTGATCATATAACAAATAGTAGCTAATTTAATACTTACTGTCAACATCTCACTGACTGAACCTTTAAGTTTCCAGAATAGCACAAATGCTTTTTCAGAATATCATTTATACTGGAAAAGTCTTTTTAATGATTTAGACGGTATCATTTATATCGGGGTTATTGTCTAATATTGTCATGCCAAATTTTGTTAAAGGACCATAAATATATTGTTTCTCCTTGTTTAGTTCTTTAAATTGATCTCTATTATTATCTTAGAAATGCAAGCACATGACATCAGGGTTTTAAAAGGCAGTCTGAGGCGAGCCTCGGGTGAGGCATAGCAAAAAATGCACCGAGACGTTTTGGGGAGGCAAAAGTATCGAAAAACGAACACCCCAAAATTTGAGGTATTTGCCTAAGCATTGGGGCGTTCGCCTAAGTGTGAGGCGTAAGCCTAGAAAACTTTATAAAATAAAATGATTTTTTCCTATTAATAAGTATCTAATTTAAACTTAATATTAAAATATATGATTCTTAAATACTTAAATATTCAAATAAAAAGTAAAAGAAAGCTTAAAAATCACACTTTCAAACGTATTTGCTGGTGGATGTCGACGGTACCAATCGGGCACACACTTCCATCTTCCTAATTCCTTTCTTTTAGATTTTTGCAAGTCATATAGTGACTAGTTTTCAAGATATTTACTTTTTTTTTGCTTTCTTTAAACTACAATTTATGGTAAATGGGTGTGTTAATATACTAATCGAGTAACGAAAAGATGGCTGTTGATTAATTCTGTACTATTTTTTATATCAACTTGTGTTTTTTAGGACATAATAGGTTATTATATGAGAAGGTGACTTTATATATTAGTTGTATTATGTGACTTTGTTTTTTTTTGCTGAAATAGTTTTAGATGCATTTCCATTTATTTCTTTTTATAATTTTGATATAATTTTACCTTTTTGGGTGATTTACCTCTTTTAAAAATATTTATATTTAATAATATTAATTTATAAAATATTAAAAATTAAAGGATCCGTGGGGTTTACGCCTCATCCCGCACTAGGTAAAACGCCTCGTCTTACGCCTCCGCCTTTAAAAATACTGCATGGCATTGCGTGCAAATATTTCCATATGCACAGAGACTTATAGTGCTAAGTTGTGTTCCTCCCTCACTCAATATACTGTCATATTGTCCCTTGCAGGAATTGAGAGCTTGGCTACAAACGTAAGGACTGTAGACTTTCAGAAGGTTCTAAACGTTGTGGTCAATCCTCATCATGAGACGGGAAATATCAACGGAGAAAGTCTTTCTGGCGTATGCCTTCCATCTTCACGAGGACAAAATGAGACGGGAAATACTAAGGGAGATATTCTTTCTGGTGTGTCCCTTCCACCTTCACTAGGACATGATTCACAGTCAAGTGGTTCAGTCAGAAAAGGAAGGGAAAATGAAAGAATCATTGAAGAAGTTGAGGAAGAAGTTGTCGAGTTAGAGTTCTTTGATACAACAGCAGTTGATAAGCTACACACACATAATGCATACTGTCCTAAGTGTAGTTCTCGTATAACTAAAGTTGTCCTCCGAAGGGTAAAGCGAGAAAGAAGGATTTCAATAGAAATTGGTGATCGTCATGACCTACTTGGATGCCTGTCATGCTTCAGCGTTTTCATTCGTATAGGTATTTTTCCAAGTTTTATTTTCTTCTGATCTCTGAGTATCTCATCTAAGTGCAGTAGATGTACGGCTCTTCTATGCTGATGTCACTAATTGAAAGGTCGATTCATTTGTTGTCCTTGTTTTTGATGACAACACGAAGAAGATCAGTGAGCTCACACCTTTACTATAAAGAAGGGAAGAAAAGGAGATGCCAACTAGGGCTCAATGATCTCAATTGTTTCAAATTGAAAAGTGAAGCTCTTTGTTTCAGTAGCATTTGACTTGACACGGCTAATGCTTTTTGAGCAAGAAGCGTAAATCTGCATTCAGTCCCAGTACATACAACATGAATTTTTGCCTTTTGGACAGACAACATGTTGATTTATGAAGTTCCTGGACTGTTCTAGGTCTTCGGTTCATGTGAAGAAGAGGCCGCTATAAAGCCAGTAGCCTAAACATCAAATATTAGTTTCTTACAGTCTAATCCCCTTTTTTCATTTTCCATCTTTTTTCCCACAGCAAGTTTTGACATGGGTTCATTGAATCATATAAGAACAACTTTTAAGTTTTCTCCAGCCCTCAGTAAGAAACAACAGCATCCCTTACCATTATGGAAGAAACTTGAGCACTACACCAACATTATCATTGCAGCGATAGTTTTGGCAATATTGTTCATCTACAGTTTATTTTCAGTGTGAAGTTTTAAGATGATAGTTTTGAACTGATATGGTGGTCTTCATTCCCTTTGTTTGGTTGTTAGGATCTTTAGAGGACCAATTCACAGGGAGATATATAAATTCAGCTCGTTAAAGGGAGCATGAAACCTTAGAGTTCAATGGAAGAGAACTCTGATCTCTTCAGCTTGTTAAAGAGAGGCTGAAACCTTAGACTTCAATGAAAGAGATAACTCCGATGTCTTGCTTTTTGTTGAAACACGACTTCCTGAATAATTCTTCAAAAACTCCTTTAAATAGGAGACAACTCTAATCCTCATGAATCATCCAATTCCAGCCCTAGCCAACTTATGTGCCCAACTTAATGGGTTGTTGGTGTCTTCATATGTAAGAAAATCCATGTTTGCATACCTTGGTGCTGTTGAATGGGAATTACCACTTGTTCGATGATTTTGATCAGCCAGTTGAATAGGCAGTGTATTGCATTTAGTAGCAGGAATTGTTAATATGCCAGTCGTTGAGATGCTACTCGACGCAGGTCTGTGGGTTGATGGTTTTGTAGAGCCAATTCCCAAGCTAGATAATTGTTCTTGGATGACTTGGACAATTCTTTCGTCAAGTCTTTGTTCCATTGCTGCAATTTTAGAGTCCATTAGGGTTTCTATGACCGCACATTCTTCTCGAAATCTGGAATTGATCACATCGCCCATTATGTTAGTCTCTGATACCAAATTATTAGGATCTTTAGGAAGGATCGATTCACAGGGCGACATATAAATTCACCTTGTTAAAGGGAGACTGAAACCTTAGAGTTCAATGGAAGAGAGAACTTTGAACTTTTTAGCTCGTTAAAGGGAGGCTGAAACCTCAGAGTTCAATGAAAGAGAGAACTCCGATCTCTTGCTTTTTGTTAAAATATGACTCATAGAACCCTTTAAATAGGAGACAAGTTGATACGATACAAATTTGGTACGTATCAAAAACAAGCCAAAAATAGTCCACAAACAAAGGGCAACCAGAGAGCTCAACAAACACCAAATCTCGGTTCCAACAACATCAAGAAACAAAGTGTAAATGACACCAAAAGCACTAACAACAACAAGAGATAAACAACAATAACGAGAGGAACAACACTACAATAACAACAATCCAACGGTTACAAGATTACAAGAACAACAAGAACCAAATGGTTCACTAGACTACACAACTAGTACATGATATGTAAAGATAGGAAGTGAGACATACACTATTACAAGGTTAATAACCCAAAGATGTATTAAATCTAAGGACCCCTAAGGCTTACAATAGCATCACCACACTCTTACGTGACACAAGAGGGATTCCACCGCTCAAGCACCAACGCTTCCAAGCAATACACAATCACAAGTGAATCCACACTTGTTCATGTCCTTGTTTAGGCCTAGAGACCCTCTCTCTCAAGAGATGTGTTCTTTCAACAATATCCAACAAAAACTAATAAACTAAAACCATATATTGTTCTATTTATAGTACTTTACAAATAAAAAGATAAAATAACAAAAAGACCCTTTAATGACCAAGTAGGCAAATAGGCACCCATGGAGTGCTTTTAGGGGCGGTTTGGAGCCCTTTTTAACACTTCAACTCGTACACCTCCGAGGTTATATCCAAAATACTCAAAAACATTCATCTTCATGATCGTGCTTGTATCATCCTCTCCATCTTGAGAGGAATTTGCCTCAAATTCATGGCACTAGCCAAATGAAAATGGCTCCAAAACGGTCCACAAAATAAGAAGAAATTGAGAACACAACAATTTCTCGGCCAACGTCTTCATTTTGCACCTTGGCTTCCCTTCATCTTGAGATTTGCCTTCAATCTCATCCGGCTCAATTGAGTTTAGCCAAGAAGTTTTACTACAAAACAACAAACGGGTTAGTTGTAAAAGAAAGGTCCTCACACTCTCTCTTTATTTCTTTGTTCTCGGATTCCTCACACTTAATCTTACAAGTGTTGTATGCTTGCTTGTACTCCGTGAGGTGTTGAGAGGTGAATTCCAATGTTTACAAAAAAATACACAAGGACGTATACACAAAGAACGGTTTCAAACCAACTCACAATCTAGTAAGTGGTTACTAGCTTGTAAGTTAGTATTGGAATCAACAAAAGAAACAACAAAATGAAACTAAAAGATCAAATTTGAGCTTAAAATTTGACGTGTGAACAGTAATTGGTGATGTGTCACCCCCTAATTGGTCACGGGGCCACACAAGTTTTAATCACCATTCTTGGAATCTTTAGTCCTTATACTTTTGGAATGGAAAACAACTAGTATTTGGAGGGAAAAACACAAGCCTTGTAACTTTTTTCAAATTCAACTCAAAAAGGTGAAATTAGACTTGTACTAGTTTCCACAAAACAAGGCTCCTAGAAACAAGGAAAGTGGTTGAAAAAGTTGTTGTCAAGTCAAGAGTGATGTGAGCTAGTCCTGTCACCAACAAGTCTTCCAACTTTGTCTTCACCTTTTCTAGATCTATTAACTACTTTAAGTTGGTCAAGATAAGAGAAGTGATGAAGAACAACAAGAACACAACAACTTTTCAAGAACAACAATAACAAAACCTTCAACGCGCACTCCAACCTCCACAGCAAGTCCACAAATTTCAGTCTAGGTCTTTGTTCACAACACAACTTTAACAAGTTTTTAAGCTCAAATATAGATCTAGATGCCTTTAGTGTTAGTGAATCAAGAAACAACAATAACAACAAAGAAATCCTAGACCTAGACTTCGCAAATTTTGGCCAAGACTACAATAAGAACACTACAAGTTTCTCGGCCATGAACAAGAACAAAAATAAGAACAAGAACAAGAGCAATTCTTTCTCTTTTTATTTTTTAATTTTCTAGCAAGCCGAAGATTGATTTTGTTGGAACAAAATCAACCACAAGCTCTGATACCGAATGATACGATACAAATTTGGTATGTATATAAAAACAAGCCAAAAATAGTCCACAAACAAAGGGTAACCCGAGAGCTCAACAAACACCAAATCTCGGTTCCAACAATATCAAGAAATAAGGTGTAAATGAAACCAAAAGCACTAACAACAATAAGAGATAAACAACAATAACGAAAGGAACAACACTACAATAACAACAATCCAACGGTTACAAGATTACAAGAACAACAAGAACCAAACGGTTCACTAGACTACACAACTAGTACATGATATGTAAAGATAGGAAGTGAGACATATACTATTACAAGGTTAAGAACCCAAAGATGTATTAAATCTAAGGACCCCTAAGGCTTACAATAGCAACACCACACTCTTACGTGACACAAGAGGGATTCCACCGCTCAAGCACCAACGTTTCCAAGAAATACACAATTACAAGTGAATCCACATTTGTTCATGTCCTGGTTTAGGCCTAGAGACCCTCTCTCTCAAGGGATGTGTTCTTTCAACAATATCCAACAAAAACTAATGAACTAAAACCCTATACTGTTTAATTTATAGTACTTTACAAATAAAAAGATAAAATAACAAAAAGGCCCTTTAATGACCAAGTAGGCAAATAGGCACCCATGGAGTGCCTTTAGGGGCGATTTGGAGCCCTTTTTAACACTTCAACTCGTACACCTCTGAGGTTACATCCAAAATACTCAAAAACGTTCATCTTTGTGATCGTGCTTGTACTGCAAGTTGATAAGAATCGGGTTACGTTAATAAACAAGAAAATAATGCCTAAGTGAAAATACTGAGATTAAAGACAAGAAATTAAAGATAGGCAAAATTGGAGAATAAAATCTCCAATTTCGAGGTTGTGTTAAGAATCCTAATTGATCTTAGTATTCAAAATTAACGGATTAAGACTAATTATGATACTAATAGAGTCAATTCAAGAACTTAGATCAAAAGTGATCTAGACCCCTATTTCAAATAAACTAAAGAAAACAATTAGTATAAGACTAATCACCTTCTTTAATTAACTTTAATAGAAATCAAAGATATCAAATTAAGAATTAATCTTACCTCCTAAAGAATCGTTCTTATAGGGTTGCAAGATAAATCTCAAGTAGCCACACACAAAGGTGTAAATAAAAGAAACTCTCAATTAATAATAATATTGTCTCATTGAAAATAACCAAATTCATCCCTATATATAGGAAAAAAAAATCTATCCCAAATAGCATGGGATTAGGATCTATCTTTATCAAATCTAATAAGGACTAGGAAAAAGCTATCCCAAATAGCAGAGGATTCAAATTCTACTTTTATGGAAATAAATAAATCTAGGAAACTTTAAACTAGGAAATTTTTAAACTAGGAAACTTTAAACAAGGAAAGCAAAAGTTTCTGATTTTAATCAAAACCCTATGGGCCCAATCTTCTGCATTTAGACTTGAAATTGAATCATGAAATATGTGTATCACTTAGCCCATGCTTCTCCATAATTCTTGGACTCATTCTTGGGCTCTTCTTCCATCATAAGCATCTTTTTGATTCACATTAAAGCCCGTCAATCTTAATGCAAGTGGGCCAACCTGGATGCTATCATTCCCCTCTTCTTGAAATAATTCATCCTCGAATTTGAATCTCGCATAATCAAGACGACATACAATGATAAACAACATTCATTACTTGAAAACAACAATGGTAGAAACAAAACAAGATAGTGACCATGCATCCACTTAACCCAATTAATCCTTGCATGTATAGATACACCTTTATAAAGTATGTGGACATCATCATCCCAGTAGAAAATTATCTTCCTTGTATGAGCACAACAATCTTCATGTTGAGATGACGTAGGGAATGATATGTGTCTCTCCAATTTAGCTCTATCAATAAAGTACTTCACTGGGCTTGTCAAAGATGTTATAAGCTCAATAAAATATGTATCAAATTTAAGACTTTTATGATATAGCCAAGCATTATCAATTATACTTGAAGATTTTTTCGCATAACATTTATCCACATAAGCATAGGAGATTTCAAGAAGGTTAGAAGAATCTTTCAATCTCAAAATACTACCTCCATTAAATTCTAAGTAGCTGCTCAAATTCACCAACAAGGAATCATGAATAGGTTTAACAATGGGCATTTGATCACTTGTATCATAATAGTCACGGATTTCCTCATCACTAGTAGCAAATATTTTTTTTCCCTTACAATCACCAAGACTTGAGGAGTCATGCCTTAATTTGGTCTTATGTAGCAAAGGAATAATATTACCTCATTTTTCCTTGCTCATTAGCGTTAGATCTACATCTGCTTTATTGGACTTCTTGTCATAAGTCTCATCTTGGACAAGTCCAAAATAATTTTCTTTACCTATATTCTTACACTTGCTCAATGGGACATGTAGTTTCAACCACCTTAGTATTAAGTTCATCCACTAAAGACTTTTCAATGCAAACTTTTCCATGAGTACCTATAAGAGAATCAAAGCAACTAAAAGAAGAAGTAGAAAGGTTAGAGCTAGAATAAGAAATAACCTCACTCAAACTCCCTTGGTTCTCTTTCTGTACCTCATTATTATCCCTCGCTTTATTACTCTCATGATCATCTATTCTTTCTTTTCTCTTGACCTCACATGACATCTCGTTCTCTTCACACAACATAACCTTTCTTCTTTTCTCTCTTGGAATATCAACATGCTCCCCTTACTCCTATCATTCTTTTCTCTCTCAAAATTTCTCATTACTTCTTTCACACGTTTGTGATCTTGATAAACTTGGGATAGAGTTAAGGTACGAGTTTATATTTTCTTTCTTTTAGCTCAAGAGAAACTCTATTCTTCCCCCTATCATAAATTGCATTCCTATCAAACTGCCAGGAACGCCCAAGCTTGATATGACAATCTTGCATTGGAATTATATCACAAAGAACATTATTAGAGTACCTTCCAATAGAGAAAGAAATCATCCATTGCTTAGTCACCTTAAGTTCACCGAAATCATTGTGTTTGATGAATGTAAGTTTTAACTTCTCCACCACGTATGAACTTATCACATTAGCATCACTTTCAAAATCAATAATCATAGAGCAAATATTATCCTTTATCCCACACCTTATATGAAAAACACTTCTCCTTAAATCAGTTATATTCACTTGATTAAGTGGGTTTTGGGTGACCTCTAATGCATTGATTCGAGCAAAAATCCTTCTAAGTGCCTCGACTATGTCATTATTTTGAGTCCCAGCATCAGTATCATTTACGGTTTGAGATATCTCCAAAAGTTAAAGAAAACAAAAACTCTCAATTTGGCCCTTTTTTTATCTCACCCCTCTTGCCTTTTCCCACTCAAATTACAACCTTTGGCTAATTCCTTTCGGATTTATATATTAACCCTACTAGCAACAATCCCTTTAGAAGTAAGATATAGAGATAAAAAAAAAATTACCAACTCCTAGACGGCTTGGGTTTGGTGAGACAAGAAAAAGACCAATTAAAAAAAATCTAATTTTTTTCTTTTCTTAGTTTTCCTCCTTGATGTTGGAAAACAAGAAACACAATAAATTTGAAATTTCTTGATCTAAAGCAACCTTTTTTTTTAACTAGGAAACTCCCAAGAATTATCAAGAACGGAACCTTGATAGAACCGCTCTGATACTACTTGATAAGAATCGGGTTACGTTAATAAACAAGAAAATAATGCGGAAGCGAAAATACTAAGATTAAAGGCAAGAAATTAAAGATAGGCAAAATTGGAGAATAAAATCCCCAATTTCGAGGTTAAGTGCTAAGAACCCTAATTGATCTTAGTATTCAAAATTAGCGGATTAAGACTAATTATGATACTAATAGAGTCAATTCAAGAACTTAGATCACTTTTGATCTAAGTTCTTGAATTGACTCTA
>NC_061121.1:19016121-19035691 GCF_002878395.1 Capsicum annuum
AGGCAAAATTGGAGAATAAAATCCCCAATTTCGAGGTTAAGTGCTAAGAACCCTAATTGATCTTAGTATTCAAAATTAGCGGATTAAGACTAATTATGATACTAATAGAGTCAATTCAAGAACTTAGATCAAAAGTGATCTAGACCCCTATTTCAAAGAAACTAAAGAAAACAATTAGTATAAGACTAATCATCACCTTCTTTAATTAACTTTAATAGAAATCAAAGATATCAAATTAAGAATTAATCTTACCTCCTAAAGAATCGTTCTTATAGGGTTGCAAGATAAATCTCAAGTAGCCACACACAAAGGTGTAAATAAGAGAAACTCTCAATTAATAATAATATTGTCTCATTAAAAATAACAAAATTCATCCCTATATATAGGAAAAAAAAAAAATCTATCCTAAATAGCATGGGATTAGGATCTATCTTTATCAAATCTAACAAGGACTAGGAAAAAGTTATCCCAAATAGCAGGAGATTAAAATTCTACTTTTATGGAAATAAATAAATTTAGGAAACTTTAAACTAGGAAACTTTTAAATTAGGAAACTTTAAACTAGGAAAGCAAAAGTTTCTGATTTTAATCAAAACCCTATGGGCCCAATCTTCTGCATTTAAACTTGAAATTTAATCATGAAATATGTGTATCACTTAGCCCATGCTTCTCCATAATTCTTGGTCTCATTCTTGGGCTCTTCTTCCATCATATGCATCTTCTTGATTCACATTGAAGCCCGTCAATCTTAATGCAAGTGGCTAGCCTGGATGCTATAACCAGTGCAATCCTTATGAAAGTAGCAAACATAAAAGTCTATTCTAGAAAGTCTAATCCTTATGAAAGTAGAAACATAAAATCCTATTCTAGAAAGTCTAATCCTATTCTAGAGTAATAAATAAAGCTACTAATAATATAATTAGTTTCTTATTTTAGTTGTATTCACACATCCACTACATAGGTCTTTCACTATGTAGTCATAATAAGTTGATTTATATAACTCATTTTCATTTTGTTGACTCCCCTAAGAACTGCAAACTTACTAATTTACAGTGTATACAAATTCAGAGTGTAAGGTTTATAGTTCTAGATTTAATAGCTTAAATAGTGTTCCCTATTAGTTCCAAGTGCAATAATTTCTAAATATACATTTAATTAGTTGACGTGTATCTTGATAAGTGTATGCACACTTAAGACGCCTGTTCAATTTATGCAGGAAAGAAGCTCAACCCATTCCCGATATTTGGAAGTGGAGGAGGAACTAATAGTACAGAAATAGCTGGAGAACCAGATCTCTCTAACACAAACTCCGTGCCTTCTGGGTCTGCTAAGGTAGTGGGAAAGCCAGTGACAAATGAAGGTATTTAGTCATGATACTTCATTCACATCAAATCATCCTTTTTCTTTCAGTGGGTGTTGTCAGCCTGTAACCACTTGAATGCATGATTAGTTCAGTCATTTGAACAGCTTTCTAGTTCAAATAACTGATTTAATTACATTAGACCCATTGAAGGAAGAAATGGTCCTAAATATAATAGGCATTTTCTTATTCTTTTTCAGTCTTGATGTGAAGTTTGACTATATGTGGTATATTAAAACTGAGCAGATGGATGCTTTGATCTGCATTGGTTCTTCCACAAGAGAAGAGAGCAGGACAATGGAAAGAAGTTAACTGAGCCAGGTTGTGCTTTGTAATAGTTTCTTTGATTTATTAGCGTATAAAAAATAGTTTCTTAATTATTTAATGTCTTTGCTTTCTGTTGACTAAAAACTAAATGCATGCAATAACCAGTACAATTACATATTGTTCCTTTGCTATAGCTGATCAAATTGCATACAACTTATAGAATTCCTTTCCAATCAATCAGAAATTGTTTGTTTGATGATTATAAAAATTATATCTTTTGCCCCATGTTTTAGGTAAATTCTTCTGCCTTCTTAAGATCATCATGAGCTGTGATCTAGCCACAGGCTTACTAGCTATGTCTACCTTCATCATGGAAACCGCTACAACTCTTCGAATATGTTGCCTTTTCCTTCCTTGCACTCTCTTTCTTGCCTCTTCCCACAAGCAAAGCACAGAAAAATCAATAAACCTCTAATTAGTTCCTATACACCAAGTGCAAAACTTTTGTAGATTATGTAGATTTTAAACTAAAGGACTATTATCAAGCGGTTACGGATAACATTAGGACAATGTATTGCTTAGCTGCTCGAGCCTATAGTTGGTGTTTTGGATTTTTCTGATGAATTACTTTACTCCATCAATTAGTATGAACAATGTCTAACATTGTTAAACATTCTTGATATTGTTACTTACCTGACTTGTGTCTCTCAATATTCTTGTAACATGAAAAGATCTTAATCAAGCAAACAATATTACTGATTTGGGTTCACCCCATAATCCATGTGAAACATCAGATGGACAGAATGGTCCTCCTTTTCCAAATAGAGGAGTACCAGCAACTAAAGATAATGCAACTGATCATAAACCCCCAAGTCCTAAGAAAACATTAGGAACTCCTCCAGCGAAAGGATTCATTCATCCAGGAAGTCTCTTTGATCTAGGAGAGGAAGGTAATGCGGCTTTTGCTTTAGTTAGTTGCTCAACTTTCTCTTTTCGCCAGTTTCAATGTTTGAACATCTTGGTTTGTGCTTACCATGTCAAAGACCATAAGTTCTACATGTACTGCTGTACTTTTTGAAAGTGAAATAAAGCGAAAACTTTTTCCTATATTTTATTTTCTTTCTACTGATTTTGGGAAAGGGAAACTTTGCAGGTGGCTTCATTCCAGGGCCAATGCCTTCCAAAAAATCACCAAGTCAAATTAAAGAGAATAAAGGTGAGAGTGCTGGAAAACTTGCAGATATGTAGCAAAATATTCCAGTACTCGTGCTGTGCTTTTTCCTATCCTATACATTTGTCTTTTCATGTAGTAATGGTGTAGTGGGTAGTCATATCTTATGCCAGCACTTCATGAAAAAAACATGTGGCATTTGAATCTTATTAGTTCAGCATCTACAGCTGTATGTGTGTTGAGTATTGCGAAGCATTAAAGCTTGGTGCTCATAACATGTTAAAAAGTTTGGAGGCAAATATGTTTTGATAAATAGCTATATAATGCAGGAGACGATAGCCGAATTCCTATGGAAGACCCAAGAGCTTCTCCATCATCAGTGTATTCCAGCAATACACAAAGACCAGTACTTTCAGTTGAAGTTAAAGATTCCAAATCACTGGAGATTGTAAAATGCATTGTATATGGAGGTTTAATAGAGTCAATCACAAGCTTGGGTGTGGTCTCCTCTGCAGCTGCATCTGATGCTGACACAAGTAAGTCATTGAGACCTTATTTTTGTTGTTGAACTTGTTAAAGAAATGGACCTTCAGCCTAACTCAACCCCAAAAACTAGCTCATGAGACCATAAAAGGAGACCAAGTCCCCATCCAATTACCAATGTGGGACTCAACAAAGCTCTTTAGCTTTTGTTATCTTGATTGGTTACCCTAATTGTAATCTAGGAGATTTGTGTGAGAGTTGTAAACGGTTCTTCCGTTTAAAAGATTAGAAGCATAATCTTGTGGCTGATGAATTCCTAGTTCAATAAATGGGATAATAAGGTTAAGTGGATATTTCAAATGGTGCATTTCTTACCTATGCTCATGCCCAGTTCTTACATTTAGTTAATTTTTATGTTGCATGAGATGCATGTTTGATCTTGGCCATATCTCAAAATTTATATACAAGTTATGACATGATGCAAAGCACCTAGGCAGTTGGTGGAATACTACACAGTCATGCTCTCACGCATACCGTAGGCCATCGAGTGCAAGAGTATTTTAACTTCAGGTTTATCATTCTAGACCGGAGGCATAATGTCATGTTCTTTATGTGAGAAATATAAAGAAAAATATTATTGAATTGTTGTAACTACATTATTACATTGAGGCACTATTTATAGACAATACATTCCAATCCTTTTCCTAGGAAACTACATTACAATTCTTTTCCAAGTTGGATTTTATATGCTATTCCTATTCCTACTCATATTCTAATACTCCCCTCAAACTGGTGCATGGAAGACGTATGTACCAAGCTTGTTATGGATGTAACTAATATGAGAATCGGTGAGGGACTTGGTGAAGATATTTGCAAGAAAACTGATAAGGACTGCTTGGACGTCTGGGAGACCTCAATTGAAACGGAACAAACTGAAAAAATGATTCGAAAAGTAGTAAATATTGTCGTAAAGTCGATGTGTCGCTGGAAAATTGCCAAAAACTGGTATAAAATATACGGGTCATCTCGAAATCAAGAGACGAGTAGATCTTGAATATGAAAGTCACCGAAAACTTAGCTGAAACACGCTCACACGCCGGATTATTAGATTTGATGGCTGAAAAGTGACTATAATCTGAGGAAAAAAAAAGGATATGGGTAGGGTCGGAATGATGACACGACCCTACTGAAAAAGAGAAATATGTGTAGGGTCGGAATGATGACACGATCCTATTGTGAAATAGAAATTATATGAGTAGGGTCAGAATGACGGCACAATCCTACTGGAAAAGAGAAATTATATGGGCAGGGTCGGAATGATGGCACGACCCTACTGAAAAAGATCTGAGGAGTCACCGGAAAGACGCATGGTGCTATGCAACTCAGATATGAGACAGTAGTCCGGAAAGATGCACGGTGCTACGCAAATCAGATTTGAGAAAATAGTCACCGAAAAGAAGTACGGTGCTAAGAAAAATAGATATGAAAAAGTAGTCACCGGCCAGATGCATGGTGCTACGCAAAGATTTGAGAAAATAGTCACTAGAAAGACACACAGTGAGTCAGTGACCCAACTTTTTGCTAACATAATCATTGGCCAGACGAGCGGCATATATGGATTATAGCCACTCGCCGGTAGCAGAAACTCTTTGATTCTTTACCAAGATCGTGGAAACTTGATACCATGTGAGAAATATAAGAGAAAAATGTTATTGAGTTGTTGTAACTACATTATTACATTGAGGCCCTATTTATAGATAATACATTCCAATTCTTTTCCTAATAGGACACTACATTACAATCCTTTTCCAAGTAGGATTTTATATGCTATTCCTATTCCTATTCCTACTCATATTCTAATACTTTTGTTAGCGACTAAAATAATTTATGACTTTTGTGGATAGTGTTGATGCTTATAACAAAGCTACTACAACTAAAAAGCCAAAGCTTTTAGATTTTTCTCCTAAATCTTGACAGAGTAAGAATGGTTACTTACTTATATATTTATCTTGATGGTGCAGTGAAGATCGTAACTCTTGGAGTGGCAAATTTGATAGGTGGACTCTTTGTCATTTGTCAAAATGTGAGTATTCCTTAGTTCCAGTTCTACTTTACAGTTGCTGACTCTTCTTCTACCTACCTTTCTGCTTCTGCTTTAGTTCCTGATTCTTAACTATTCTTGAATCAAATGTAAACTTGCAGTTAGTGGACTTGAAATATAGTGTTGGAGGAGGTTCCAATCTTAGAGACCAAGTAGATCAATACGGGGAGCTACTTGGCCAAAGAAAACATTTCTTACTTCATGCTACTTTTGCCCTGTTGTCATATTTTGTGTTCGGCCTTGTCCCCCCAGTGATATATGGCTTCACTTTTCGGAAGAGTAATGACAAAGACTACAAGCTTATAGCAGTTGCAGCAGCTTCTCTTCTGTGCGTTATCCTACTTGCTACTGCAAAGGCTTATACACGAGGAGCAAATAAGTTTGGTAAATACTTCAAGACTATTTTGTCCTATGTTATAGCTGCATGTATGGCCTCAGGTGTTGGTTATGCAGCAGGTCATTTAATTAAGAGGCTCATGGATGACTTTGGCTGGTTTGACTCAAAGCCGGCACCCTCTTTTTTTTCCCCTGAGATGATTTCACAAAATCCAGCCTGGGCGTCCAATTGACATCTTCTGTGTTGTTAAATCATCTGTAGTTCTCCTTTTCGTTCTTTGCAGCTTTCAGAACCTCTGAGAATTTGGTTGTTTCCTTTTTATTAAGCTAAATTAGTTTGTATTGGTTGTTCCTATGTGATATTCAAATGATGTTTTTGCTGCCTCTACTTGTGGTATTCAACTTGGTTTAAAAACATCTCAAATTTCTCTCGTATTCTTCCTATTTATGAACATTGTGTTGTTTCTTGTTATATTATTTAAAACATACTTGGTTATACTTTGGTCGTATGAAGAATGTGGTAGGTTTCATGCTCACCTCGTTGGGCCTATAAATTCTACGGCACAACCAAATATTAGAAATCTTGTCTCTGAACTTAAAGTGGAACCACAATAAGCTAATGAAATGTGATAAGACAGAATCGGAAATTAAAGAGGTTTAGTACTGAAAAGGACTGATTCAGCCCCATTAAAGTCATTGCAGAATTTAAATAAAGGAGGGTGATTCAAAAGAAGAGTCGTTGAATCAACTAATTCTTGTGAAACCCCATAATTAGTTAGAGAATGTGACACCATGTTTGCCTCTGTAAATGTCCTCCAAAAGAGGATTGTCCATTGCCTCAAGAAGAAGTTAGCAATCATCCACCAAATGTGAAAGGTGTATTTTGTGAAGGTGAAGAAATTTGGTCAATCAATACCTGAGAATTTGTTTCGAGCACAACACTTTGCTAACGCCAGAAATCAGCCCTTTGAATAAGGCTATCAATATTTTGCAGTACAAGCCCTTGTCCTGTTTCCACTAGAATCACGGATTACTCCTCACCCGCCACCAACCTTTAATCTATCATCAATATTTAAAGATTATACGTGACAGAGGCAGAGGTCTGTAATTCAAAAATATTCAATAGCGGCTTACCTGTTGATGAATAGGTAGTGATGTTGAAAGTATTCTCATAAGGTAACAGGAATTAGCATGGATGGTCATGTTAGGATATTAAAATTAACTGGGAGAATGATGGTTGTCTTTCATTAATATAGTGATGTAGTCAGCAACGAGAAATTAAAACATTGCAACTACTGCCCAAGTTTGCTCTCGTTTTTGTACAAAATGATATTAAAAATTAGTAATTGAATTTTATTTTACCTCATATTTGTAGATTGAATAAGAAAATGTTATTCGATGCTCTGCTCAACTCGTTGTTGTACCTAAAAATTTAATTTTATTAGCGCTCGACTGACTTTCTTGACAAACCATCCTTTGCATATCATTCTTGGGAGCAGTTTTCCACCATCAATCTAGAAATGCTCTCACAGGTTTGATAGGTTCTAATTTTGATGTTTGATAATGTTAGAATATGAATAGGAATAGTAATAACATATAAAATCCTATTTGGAAAAGGATTGTAATGTAGTGTCCTATTAGGAAAAGGATTGGAATGTATTGTCTATAAATAGGGTCTCAATGTAATAATGTAGTTACAACAATTCAATAATATTTTTCTTATTATAAATGTATTTACATTATAGTAAATGTCTATCAAGATCTACTTTGATATCTATTAGGATTTGAAGCATCTGTGTTTTACTCAGACTAGAAATAAATTTCCCCTATAAATAGAGAGGTTTTGTTCATTGTATTTACAATCATATAATCTCTCATCCCTCAAGAAGTAATAAGAATTACTCTCTCTTCTCTCTCTACTCTTCTTTATTCTTTCTTGTTTAATAACACGTTATCAGCACGAGACTCTGCCAAATAGGTGAGATTATAAATCTAAAGGATTTCAAGGTTAGTAAGTCCTTATGTTATCTGTCTTTTGTTACTAATAATATAAGTATTGTTGGATTTGAGGAAAAATATTTGGTTTGGAATCATTATGTTTTAAATTTATTTCCCAAGAACAATATTATCAAAAGAGATGATAATATGTTGGGTTCAAGTCCCAACGATTTATGCCTAAGACGCCTTTATATGGATAAGACATTGAGTTTGAATCTCAATGCACCATATTAATGATATTATGATGGCTAAGGCAAAATAATAGATATTTGGTGAAACATGTCCCATTAAATATGCTCCATTTCTTGAATTGAATATGATAGCAATAAATCATATATGCCTCAATTTGCTTTTGCAGTAGCTATCATAATTTGATACGCTTAAGGCATGATTATATTCCATTCTTGGGGAATGAGAAGCTTATTAATGCAAATATGTACTTGATTGTGATAGTATCACAACTCACCTCCGAAAGAGGCTGAATAATTGAGAAGAGTTATTCTGAAATCTTTTTCTAAAGTAGTAAATTCAAAAATTTATTCATGTCATAGTAAATCTGAAATTTACTAAAGTAAAAATACACATGTCATGTAAACTTGGAGTTTACTACTATAAATAAGTTCATAAATTGACATGAACGGTTATGACATCTTAAAGATGTCCATATTGAGTATTAGACATGTATTGAAGAAATACAAGATTCTTCAAGAATTGTTTATGTCGCTTGTTCTCATGATAAGTTGGTTGCACCAACTAATTTTGGAATTGAATCCCTTAAATTTGAAAAGTATAAAAGGTGAATATGGGCCCGTTCACCTATCATGTGATATATTGAAAAGATGCATTAATAAGATGATCACATGTACATTCATGGTCAACCTACGTTTGATATTCATAAAGTTACTTGTTCAATATAAATTGAGCATAATTTTCAGATTGTGTAATCAAGATAATTTATCTTGATGATGATGGTCTAGCATTGAATGTCTTCGATAAATATCTAAACCATTGTTAATGAGAACAAAACTTAATGTATTGGTCTAAAATATGATATATTGCAATAATATTTGTATACATTAGACCAATAAATTATGATTATTTCTTCCCTCTCAATTGGTTCAAGGTCGGGAACCAATTATTCCATATAATAATTTTGATGTGTGGTATACGATTAATGAATATACCATAATGCACAACGATGGATTTCTCAAAGAAGTAGAGGATGTATGTTAATTTTCCTAACATAAGAGGGAGTTTATAAGCGCTATGAAATATGTTAGGAATTATTATCATATCCTCATCCAAAAGATAATTCAAGTCAAATGCTGAAAGCATCTCATATTAAGTGCAAGTGCTCTTATTTTGTGTTCCTAAAGAAAAAAGTCTATGCATGCATGAAGCGTGGTAGACTGATCGGATCCAAATAAAATAGTCCTTGAAAAATAAGGAGCAAATAATCATAATAAGAAGGCAATGAGCTCTTGAAGAGCCTACGACATACCACTTCATGAAACCTTATGAGAGGTTCATGTACCTGAAAATAATGAAGTGATGAGATCTCAAAATATTATGTCGCATTGTGAACTGATACAAAATGATATATCATCAATATCTTTGACACAATATTGGTGCAATATTGTGAAAGATTATGAGGATCTGAATTCTACGTTTATTTAAGCATGCTGACGTAAAAACATTTATCAAGTGACATGAAAGGATGTATTTTGATAAGCGTAAAACTTATTTGATTTGCAGTACAGACACTTGAAGATGTCACTCATAAAATATTGAATATTGTCACTTGACAAAACTTATGTGAAAACTTTTAAGGATTCAAACTGCTTGAACATATAAAAGTTTTTGGGAAACTTATTTATAATCTTTATATTGTATAAGCTTATTACTTGAACATCATTGGAACTCTTAGAGAGTTTTCAAAGCAATAGATTATTTGGTGAAATTCAAAATATATCGAATTGGATTGGTTATGAAGTACCATATCTTAGTGCAATTGATGCACTCATGTACCTTGCAAATACTACAAGGCCTATAGCCTTTTCAGTCAATTTGTTAGCAAGGTATATTTCTGCTCCTACTATGAGACATCAAAATGGGATAAACAAATGAGATTGTTTTATTCTAAAGATTGTAGTCCCGATCTTATTGGTCATGCTGATGTTGGGTACTTATCTGACCTGCATAAAACTCGGTCTCAAATAGGCTATGTGTTCATATATGGTGGTACTGCCATATCTTGGAGATATGCAAAACAACTTATCGTAGCCAGTTTATCGAATCATACTGAGATAATAGCTATTCATAAATCAAGCCGAGAATATGTATGGTTGAGGTCCATGATACATCTCATTCGAGAAAAATGTGGTGTGAAATATGACAATCTACCCATAATTTTATACAAAGATAATTTAGCATACATAGCACATCTTAAGGGAGGATTCATAAATGGAGATAGAACAAAGCACATTTTCCCAAAGCTTTTCTACATACATGAGCTACAAAAGAATGATATTAACGTGCAACAGATTTGTTCAACTGACAATGTGACTGATTTATTCACTAAATCTTCTCCAATTGCAACTTTCAAGAAGATGCTGCACAAGATCGAGATGTAAAGGTCAAGGATGTTCTCATTAAGGGGAGTTAATATGCACTGTACTCTTTTTCCCTTACAAGGTTTTGTCCCACTGGGTTTCCCTTGTAAGGTTTTTAATGAGGCAGCCGAAATGCGTATTATTAGAGATGTGTACTCATTTTTTCTTCACTAGATTTTTTTTCCTACTGGATTTTTTCTAGTAAGGTTTTAACGAGGCACATTATCTACCAATTAGACATTCAAGGGGGAGTGTTATAAATGTATTTACATTATAGTGAATGTCTATCAAGATCTATCAAGATCTACTTCGATATCAATTAGGATTTGAAGCATCCGTCTTTTGCTTAGACTAGGAGTAAATTTCCCCTATAAATAGAAGGATTTTGTTCATTGTATTTACAATCATATAATCTCTCATCCCTTAAGAAGTAATAAGAATTACTCTCTCTTCTCTCTACTCTTCTCCTTTGTTCTTTATTATTTTATAATATTTCTCTTATATTTCTCACATGGTATCAAAGCTTTCACGATCTTGGTAAAGAATCAAAGAGTTTCCACTGCCGGCGGGCAACTATAATCCATATATGCCGCCCGTCTGGCCAATGATTATGTTAGCAAAAGTTGGGTCACTGACTCACTGTGTATCTTTTCAGTGACTATTTTCTCATATCTTTGTGTAGCACCATGCATCTGTCCGGTGATTACCTTTTCATATATATTTTTCTTAGCACCGTACTTCTTTTTGGTTACTATATTCTCATAACTGATTTGCGTAGCACTGTGCATCTTTTCGGACTATTGTCTCATATTTGAGTTGCATAGCACCATACATCTTTCTGGTGACTCCTCAGATTTAATTTACATAGTTCCATACATCTTTCCGGTGACTCCTCAGATCTTTCTCAGTAGGGTTGTACCATCATTCCGACTCTGCCCATATAATTTCTCTTTTCCAGTAGGATCTGCCGTCATTCCAACCCTACTCATATAATTTCTATTTCTCAATAGGGTCGTGCCATCATTCCGACCCTACATATTTTTCTCTTTTTCAGTAGGGCCGTGTCATCATTCCGAACCTACCCATATACTTTTTTTTCCTTAGATTGTAGTCACTTTTTAGCCATCAAATTTAATAATTCGGCGTGTGAACGTGTTTCGGCTAAGTTTTTGGTGACTTTCATGTTCAAGATCTACTCGTCTCTTGATTTCGAGATGACCCATATATTTTATACCAGTTTTTGGTAATTTTCTAGCGACACATTGACTTTACGATAATATTTACTACTTTTCGAATCATTTTTCAGTTTGTTCCGTTTCAATTGAGGTCTCCCAGACGTCCAAAATAGTCCTTATCAGTTTTCTTGCAGATATCTTCACCAAGTCCCTCACCGATTCTCATATTAGTTACATCTATAACAAGCTTGGTACATATGTCTTCTATGCACTACCAGCTTGAGGTCTAGCTCCCGAGAAAGACATTATATGAATTGGATTAAAAGGTCAGTCATCCTAAAATTCAAATTCATTTCTTGTCGCAAATATTCACTTGTAGCATACCATATTTCAATGGATTGACGTAATTTTTCTACCGCGTGTACATTCCCATAATGATGGTGTTTTTTTCAAAATCAAACTTTGTTGTTCAGCATCTTGAACGAGCCATCCCTTAGAAGGTATTGTTAAAAGGTCATCAATTCCTAATGAAATGGATGTAGCAGTAGCTTGTTGGAACCCCAGAGTTTTTACTTGATCCAGGATATGTGATGTATATGCCATTCCGAAGTGCTCTATTAATCTACTAATAAGTCGTTTCATGGCAGTTTCGTCTATCGTTTTATTGTGAAAGACCAGATTGGCCCGTTCTGCCATAAGTACCTCCATATTCTGCTAGTAGGATTCGACAATGGGTTTGAGTCGGTGATTGTAAAACTTCCTTTTATCGATCTTGATTTACGTATAAATTCCGAAACTATGTACCTAGCTAAACCGAAGAGCCCCGAAGTCCCACGGTATCATAGAATTATGTTACGTACCATATGAATAGGCCCGAGAAAACCCCTGTATAGCTTCTTCGATTTCTCAATAAAGAGTAATATGACCAACAGTGGTTCGAATGTATATAAAAAGGATTTGTTTTTTTAGACTTCTTACTATTAGATAGTGTCCATAAATCTCATAAACAGTACCTAAAGATTCATAGTGAACTTCGATAGAAGTTTCTCTTGAAGCAATAACGCGTTGATCTAGTCGCCACCGGAGCCACAAAGGACTATCTAATTTGATTTGTTTATGCCGATAAGCCCCAATTGCATCATAGGAATTAGAAAAAAAGGGTTTTTTCATATACTTATAGTAACTATTGTCACTTTTTTTTTTATTTTGATAGTTTCTGCGATTACATGGATTATATCTATTTACATAAATACCTCGATGATTTTCACTCGAAAATACATAGAGTCCAATAAGCATATCTTGCGTTGGTACGGAAATGGGATCCCCAATAGCCGGAGGGAGTGTTAGAATATGAGTAGGAATAGGAATAGCATATAAAATCCTACTTGGAAAAGGATTGTAATGTAGTGTCCTATTAGGAAAAGGATTAGAATGTCTTGTCTATAAATAGGGCCTCAATGTAATAATGTAGATACAACAATTCAATAATATTTTTCTCTTATATTTCTCACAGATAACTTGTAGGAAGAACAAGCAATGAACGAAAAAGGAAGAAGACATTTCAAATCCACCAAAAAGAAAGGAGGCATCTCAAAGTCTCTAAACAAGAAAAAGATTTGTCACAAAGATATAGAAAGAAAAGAATTACCATTGCATCTTCAACATTTACTGTAGCATCTCCTATCAAAGGAAACAAGGCTAAATCAAATTAGCAATATCTTTAGTTTAAGGCTTAATTAGTGAGGGCTTTTGCCTCTTTAAAAGAGACCATTTATGGTCCAATCTTATTTTTGGAAAAAGGATTGTCTTCATATAATTTCCAAGGATCAAATCTCTTGGGTTGCCTTTTATTTATTCAAACGGCTAGTAGTAGTCCAATCACTACTATTTAAAGGGATGAAAGGTAAAGGAACATACTTTTATCTCAACCTTATCTAGTTCTATATCTTACTTGATTTAAGCATTATATTCTCTTGAGGTATATTGTGTATTCAAAAAGAGAGGATAGAAGCACATAGTGGTAAAATATTGTATCAAAGTGAGAAAGATAGAAAAAAAGTGTGAGTCATAGCCAAAAGAGCTTAACTCAATCCTTGTACTTTGATTACATTTACAAAGAACTAGTAGAATCCCTCGCAACCCAAGGGGACTGGAGTAAGACCTATTAGAGGTTCCAAACAGTATAAAATGTCTGGTGTCATTCTTTTTCAACACTTTATTTTCTGAACTTTACTGTCACAATAGTCGACTATCTGTCTAAGTGAGTCGACTGACAATTCGAAAAAGACTAATTCCTTCCCTTACTACTTTCAATTGGTATTAGAGAAAGAACTCATATTTATTTTCCTAACAACAAGTGAAAAATATCATGTCTCAAACAATTGTGGGAGCTCTATTTTCAGAAGGAACCTCTCAAAGCAGACCTCCTTATTTTAATGAAAAACATTTTTTCATTTGGAAGATAAGGATGGAAACCTTTATCAAATCCTATAATGTCAAAGCCTGGAAGTTGATCAAAATGGGTGATTTCCACTTGACTCTATCAATCAAGACAAGGATGGAAATAAACCTGAGAATGGTGAAGTCTCTACTAACAATATCCTTACTCTAGAGAACTATACTGATGAACATATGAAAATTATTCAAATCAACTCAAAGGTTAAAATATGCTTTATAATGCTATCATTGGTGAAGAGTATGAAAAGTTCTCATGCTATGAAATTGTTAAGACAATGTGGGATAAATTAAAAGTGATATATGAAGGAACTAAGAAGGTCAAACAAACTCTTGTAAGTTTATTTGTCTATGACCATGAAATTTTCAAGATGAAATAGGGAATTCATTGAAGAAAAATTTGCCAATTTTGGCAAAATTATTGGAGAACTCAAGGCTACAGGTAAAACTTAACCTGTCGCAGATTAGATTACTAGGATTCTTAAAAGTCTGTCTCCTCAATGATTTTCTAAGATTGTGTCTCTTGAAAGTATGAACCTAAACAAAATGACCTATGATGAAGTTAGAGGAGATCTCATTGCCTTTGAAAAGCTAATATGAATAAGAAGAATCAACAACAAGATGATAAGAAAAAAGCTTCAGCTTTCAAAGTTACTGATGAAGAAGAAGAAGATGCCTAGATGAAGATGAACTTGTAATCATCACTAGGATAGTTGTTGATAATTACAGAAGATCCAAAAATCAAAAAAGGGAAAAACCAAATTACTCAAATGGAAAGAAAAATGTAGACTTTTAATAGGAATAAAGGTACATGCTATGATTGTGGTAGGTATAGTCACATTGCTTATGATTGTCCAAAAGCTACAAGAGAACCCTCGAAAGAAAGTCAATAGGCTTTCGATTATTGGGGTGATGAAGAACAATCAAATTATAAAAATGACAATATTGAAAATTGCTACTTCATGCCAATTACAGAATCTAATCAGGTAAGAACTAATTCTTGCAATGAATGCTCTAAATTACTAAACCTGCTAGATCTTTCCATGGTTGATCTAAATAAAGATTAGGATGAAAAAATAGCCTTATTAAGAAACAGAAGAGTTTGGAAACTTAAACTTGAAGTTTCTGAAATTGAAAAAGATGTTTTGCAAGATAAAATTGATGAATTAAAAGTTAAAATCAATAGTTTTGAAAGATCTTGTAGTCACAGTATTGATAGATCAAATTAGTCAACTAACTCACTCAGTCACCTGATAAATCTGACAGTGGTATGTGATAATACATATTATAGTTGTAAAGGATTTCAACGGTTAACTAACTCAAGTAAGTCAATCAAAGGGTGCAATTACAGTCATAACAACAGATGTTATAGCTGTTATAAATCTCAACGATCAATAACTTCAGCCAGTTGACTAAAGGAACCAGTCACAGTTATAACACCTATTATACAATCACTGAATGATACTCTACTTCTTGCTATCATTGTGGTAAACTGGATTACAAATATTATAATTGCAAATTTTTCTCTAGAAATCTTAGAAAATGGATTTGGAGACCCAAAACTAAGTCAACAAATCCAAAGACTAACCATGAGGGACCAAGAATGCTTAGGTACCAAAAAATAAGTGATATATCTGTTTTATAGGAAATCTACTCAAAATCTAAAGGGGAATGATATCTTGATAGTAGATGTTCAAATTAAATGACAAAAAACAAAGGCCTTTCAAAATAATAGCTAATTTTGATGGAGGATATATAAGTTTTGGAGACAATTTTAGATAAAAAGTAATAGGTATTGGTACTATCTCTTTTAATAAATCATGTGATATTACTAATGTTTATTTGATCAAAAGATTAAAGTATAATCTATTGAGTATAAGTCAGTTGCGGGATGCTGGGTTGAAGTTAAGATTTAAAAAGGATGGATGCATAATCGAAAGGTATGGTAGACAACTTTTGGCTGGAAATAGACATAAGAATGTATATGTCCTAGATTTCATAAAAATATCTGAAGGACATATATGTCTTGCCTCTATCTTTGAGGATCCTTGGATTGGCATAGAAGGCTTGGTCATGCAAGTATGAGATAAATTGAAAAGATAGCAAAGTATGATCTTGTGGATAACCTTCCAAAGCTTGATTAAAATAAAACCCAAATCTATGATGCATGTTAATTTGAACTATTAGCTGTAACACCTCGAGTCTATACCCTGGACATCACATGGTGCTTACAATCCTGAAGGACCACAACCTAACCCATGACTGGTGCCTGCTGTGAGCACTGAATAATAATACTAAGAAATATATGCGGAAGAAAAACTAAAATGCCATAAGATTCTCAAAATACTGAAATAAATACTGAGTGGACTGATAATAATATCTAAAAAACTTATATATATATATATATATATATATATATATATATATATATATATATTTCTTTTTCAAATTACACTGATCACACAATGTCGATAACGGTCTATTATAAGGTAATATAATTATGGATGTGATATATATAGTACGCATTCAAGCGTTCATATACATACATACATACATACATACATATATATATATATATATATATATATATATATATTATCTAGTGATAGATTGATGAATGATGTAGTCAAAACCTAATATTGTATTAAGATAATCAAATATAATTAATCGATCACTCATCTGAGTAAGTATAAGAAGCACATCGCATTATATTATTGGATAATATACTTGTGTACGTATGTGATAGATATAGTACATATTTAGAACTTGATATAGTCGATAGTGTGTATATGTGTGTGTATGTATAGGTATATATACATATACATATTATACAGTGAAGGTATATTAATGACATACGATAATGTAATCGATAATTCATGTGAGTATTTGTAAAATATATTGTATATTATTATGGAGTAGTAAAATCATGTATTTGATGTTTATAGTACGTATCTGAAAGCTGATAGACAATTAAATATATGTATATACGTATATCTCGTGTAATGCTGTATGCAGTAATCGAAAACTAGATAACTGAATGTATATATCAAAATATTTTGAATGATTCATTCATATATATGATAATATTGAGGATTGAAGTAATAATATAATGTATGTTGATGTGATATTAATGTTAGTCAAAATAATGGATAACTCATCAGAGTTTGTATAGAAATATGTCGCATTATATTACGGGATAATATACTAGTGTACGTATATATAGTATGTATTTAGAACTTGATATATATAGTAGATAGTGTGTAAATATGTGTGTATGTATAGGTATATTTATATATATATATATATATATATATATATATCGTAGTGAAGGTATAATGACATCAAAAACTAGCAGAATCTACCAAAAAATAATGAACACCTTGATTTGAAACGATCGAAGTAATAATATATTGTACGTTGATGTGATATTAATGTAAGGTAGTCAAATTAATCGATAACTCGTCAAAGTATGTATACGAAATACGTCGCATTATATTACCTTGTCTATTATTATGGGATAGTAAAATCATGTATGTGATGTATATAGTATTTATTATTATGGGATAGGAAAATCGTGTATGTGATGTATATATTATTATGGGATAGTAAAATCGTATATGTGATGTATCATTATTCTTAGTCATTATTTATTATTATTTATTATTACCACTATTATTAGTATTATTTATTACTATTATTATTATTATTATTATTATTATTATTTGTTACTACTATTTTTAAAATAACAACCTAAATTGAAATCTTTGCCTAATTCTATTTATCTTTTAACCTAATTTTATCCAATTTCTTACAATTTTAGCCTAATTTATTTAACCCATTATAATTTTAGCCTTCTTGTTACAATTATAGCCATATTGGACTCAATTTTAATTCTTGATCCAATCTTCAACCCTCTAGATCTGAGCCGTAGATAAAATTCGATCCGATGGCTGAGATCAAAAGCCATGCCTTTCCTTTTTAAACCAAAACCTCTTCAACCCTAACCCTAATCCCATTAGCCTCCATCCCCCTCTCTCTCTCACCCGCCCCCTTTACTCCTTTCCTACCTCTCTCTTTCTCTCTCCCACCCCTCTAAAAAAAGTTAGTAGTATTTTGTGTTACTTATGAAAAAACTATGGGGATAAGTGAAAAGGTTGAAACTTGAAAGTGAATCTTCTAAATTCGTATAAAATATAAAGCAAGAAAATAGTAATCTGCATAATTGTTATGACAGGAATAGGGTTTCTAATTATTTGAATCTTGCCATATGTACAACTTGATTTTTTATACTATGATATAAATATAAAGGTATATCACATTTTCCGTCGGATTCTTGTTGCTGTTAATGTACTCGTGACTGTCTTATTGTTTTTATAGTGTTGTTTTTGTCTTGTGTTGATAATCTTGTTTGGATTGTTGACTGAAAAATATGTGTTAAACACCTCACTACATTGTGTTCTTGTTATTGTGTGTGAATCCAAG
The DNA here is from genome assembly GCF_002878395.1 of Capsicum annuum. NCBI lineage: Eukaryota > Viridiplantae > Streptophyta > Magnoliopsida > Solanales > Solanaceae > Capsicum > Capsicum annuum. Next base: position 19,034,561 of record NC_061121.1, read on the forward strand.
AGTGGTCATCCATAGGGTCCTCGGTTCTCTTGAACTTGTGGACTGTTTTGGATGTATGTTTTGGTGTGTTCTTGGTTGCTGGTCGTTCTTGTATCAAAATGTGTAGTATTGACTTGAAAATGATTAAGTTTAGTTACTTGAAAGTGGATACATATAGAAGTGTAGTTATTTGAAAATGGTTAAGTATAGTGACTTGAAAATGTGAATTAGCTAATTGAAAATAGTTAAGTGTAGTGACTTGAAATGCTAATACATGACTTGAAAATGGTTAGGTGTAGTTACTTGAAAATGGTTAAGTGTAGGGACTTTAAAGGGGATTTTGTGTTTTGAAAGTGGTTTGGTTGGTGACTTAGTCACTTGAAAATGGTTAAGTGTAGGGACTTTAAAGGGATTTTTTTTAAGGTACTTGAAATGTGGACTTGTATTTTGAATTTATTTAAGTGTGGTCACTTGAGAAGTGAATAAGTACTTGAAAATGTTTAAGTGTAGGTATTTGAAATGTGGACTTCTATTTTGAATTTAGTTAAGTGTGGTCATTTGAGAAGTGAGTTAGTGACTTGAAAATGCATAAGTGTAGGTACTTGAAACGTGGACTTGTGTTTCAAATTTAGTTAAGTTTGGTCACTTGTGAAGTGAATTAGTGACTTGGAATGTTTAGATGTAGTTACTTGAATTATGAACTTGTGTTTTGAATATAGTTAAGTGTGGTCACTTGAGAAGTGCATTAGTGAGTCGAAAATATTTAAGTGTAGTTACTTGAAAATGTTTAATAGTGAATTAGTGTTTAGAAGGTGATGTGGTTGGTGACTTTATTAGTTGAAAATGCTTAAGTTTTGGTGACTTTAAAAGTGAACTTTTGTTTAGAAGTTGATGTTGTTGGTGACTTTATTTGTTGAAAATGCTTAAGTGTCGGTGACTTTAATAGTGAATTAGTTTCGTTGGTGCCTTTGTTAGTTGAAAAAGCTTAAGTTTTGGTGACTTTAATAGTGAACTAGTGTTTAAAAGGTGATGTTGTTGGTGACTTTATTTGTTGAAAATGCTTAAGTTTTGGTGACTTTAATAGTGAATTAGTGTTTAGGAGGTGATGTGGTTGGTGACTTTATTAGTTGAAAATGCTCAAGTGCCGGTGAC
>NC_061121.1:19035791-19050121 GCF_002878395.1 Capsicum annuum
CGGTGACTTTAATAGTGAATTAGTTTCGTTGGTGCCTTTGTTAGTAGAAAAAAGCTTAAGTTTTGGTGAATTTAATAGTGAATTAGTGTTTAGGAGGTGATGTGGTTGGTGGCTTTATTAGTTGAAAATGCTTAAGTTTTGGTGACTTTAAAAGTGAACTTTTTTTTATCAATTTTACTAGAATTAAAAATTCAATAAATTAAGAATCTATCATTTACTTTTTTTGCATGTGCGTAGTTCTCGATTTTTAAGCATAGTATAAATATGTATATATTTTGTCAATGCGTGCAAATACATTTATGTAGTTGAACAATTTTATTTAACTCTATTTTATCATAACATTTAGGGATTGTGGTGTAATTGAAGATGGATATGTGGAGTACTTGAGCGAAGGAATACTACTTCAGTAGATGTTGATGTAGCTATGCATCGATTAGGATATGCATCTCTTTTATGAAAATACGGTGTGGTCAAGTCAAAGAAATATTATGTTAGAGATAATAATGATCCTCCAAGACCAAGGCCTAGTTTTGTTCCATCACTTGCTGAATTATGGATTGTTAGTTTAGAATAATTCAGAAATTAACTGATGCTTTGAAATTTTTGATTGAAACTTTATTTTTAAAATGAATGTTCAAGACATGTTATGTATGTTTATGCTCAAGTTATATGTTTTGATTTCAGGATAAATTGAATTAAATGTCTTATAAATTTCATGCTTAAGAATGTTGTATATTGCTGTTGTTGAATGCCGTATTTGGGATTTGCAATTTTATTTTTTTAAAAAAAATTCCAGAAAAACGGAACACAAGTGGTCGGTTTTTTGATCTTTTTGCAGAAAACCGACCACAGGTGATCGATTTTTCAATAAATTTAATTATTAATTTTATAAAAAATCGACCACATGTGGTTGGTTTTTCAATAAATTTATTTATTATTTTTTAAAAAACCGACCACATATGGTCGGTTTTTTTTTCTATCTAAAATTAATTTTCAATTTTAATAATAATTAATAAATTTTAAAAATATATATATATTTTTAAAAAAACCAACCACTTGTGGTCGATTTTTTAAAAGCTACCACTACTTTTTCGATCACTTTTTTTGATCGGTTTTGTGGTCGAAAAATTGGAAAAATCAACTACTTGTGGTCGGTTTTCGTGATCGATTTTTGTCTTTTTTTTAGTAGTGTAATACTCAGGATGAATCGTGGTCAATTAATGATCTTATCTCCAAATGTGTTGTTGGAGAGGAAAGGAATTAAAATGGAGAAAGGTGAGGTTGCCATGTTATCTTCTCATGATTCCAAAGCAAGCTCTTACAAGGGACCTAGAAAGTTTGAAAGATCTAATTATTATACTTTTAAGAAGAATTCAAAAGAAGGTGATCTAGCTCTTGTTTGTTTTGAGTTACACTTTGTACATGTCCCAATTAATTCTTCATGATTTGATAATGGAGCCACTGCACATGTTACCATTTCCTTGCAGGGATTCAAAAAACAAAAGAGACCCAAGGAAAACGGAGTCAAAAATTAGAGTCGCCACATATGTCCAAGTTGAAGTAGAGTTCATAAAAACTATAGTTTTAGACTTAGAAACTGGTTATAAGCTTGTTCTTTAAAACACTCTTTATGTCCCGTATTTTAGACGAAATTTAATTTCTACTTCAGTTTTACACATAATTAGTTATGATTTTAATTCTCTTTATGAAAAAGTTAATTTGCTTTTGAACTCCTGAGTTGTTGGTCATGAAATTCTATCTGATGGTTTGTTTAAAATTTTCTTGGCTTCTGATTTTGAATACAATTCTTTTAGTTCAGAAATTGTTGGGTCTAAACGATAATTTTAAACGAAAATTGAGCATGTGATGGCATAGGGGTTTAAGTCATATCTCTAAGGATAGAGTTGATAAATTGGTTAAGTCTAATATTTTACCTTCTCTTGAATTTGGGGACATAAAAATATGTATTGATTGCATTAGAGGAATGTTGATAAAAATAATACTACTCCTAGTTCTGATTTGTTGAAAATCATTCACACAGACGTAAGTGGTCTATATTCTACTACAATATGTGGTTCAAGTTATTTTATCATCCTCATTGATAACTTTCTTCGATATGGTTATGTTTTTCTTATTAAAGAAAAATCAGATTCTCTTGAAATGTTCAAAGTGTTAAAACTAAAGTAGAGAAACAACTGGGAAAGGTCATTAAAAAAAAGTAAGGTCTTATCGAAAGGGTGAGTATTAGATACACAGAGAATAGGCAACAAATGGGACCCTTTGATCTTGAGCTACATCAGATGGATGTAAAGATAGCTTTTTGAATGGTGATCTTAATAAAGAGGTTTACAAGCAACAACCCCAAAGTTTTTTTTTTTTGGTAAAGGCAGTGAGCATCTCATGTGTAAGTTGAAGAAATATATCTATGGCTTGAAGCAAACTTCTCACTTCTCAATAGTGGTACTAGAAGTTTGAGGAAATTATCACTTTTATGGAATTTGTGGAGAACAAGATTGATCATTGCATCTATCTTAAAATCAGTGGGAGTAAGTTTATCTCACTCTTTATGTTGTTGATTATTATTGTGCACACTTTAATATTGTTTTATTATATTAAGGTTTTTGCCTTACGTGTTGGCTATGCCTCATATTGATAAGATTATATTATTATTTTATTGGATCTTTCTTTTAGAGACATATATGGTATATCATTCTACCTTGTGGATTTTCTGGTTGTTGCACCATATAATATGTTGCACATGTTGAACCTTGAAAATAAAGATTTTCTAGTGGAGCACATGTTGTTTTAGAGCTCACACATGTTGTAACAGAAAATTGCGATGATGATTTTTCTGTGGTATGCATGTTGATTTTAAACGTACATATTAATATGAAAAATCGTTTGAAGGACTAACAATGAAATAGCCTCGATTTGGGGTCCATATGTTGGCTATTTATTGCTACACTACCACATCATTTAGTTTATGTCTACAAAACTTCCGTGTTAGTAATTGTGGACTGGTCTTGTGTCGTTGATTGATGCAAGTACTGCTGTAGTTCAACAACAATGTTTTTCTTGACTGAACTATGTTGGAGATAGCGTTCCACTACTAAATACTTATAGCCACTACCTATTCATCCCGAGAGTTATTTTCATAAAAATAAGTTTTCCAAAACTTTTCTTTAAAAGTTAACGTTGTCCAAGTGGGAGAATGTTAGAATTATTTATTTTATGTGGACTTAACATTAACTTTTTTATTACGTTAAAGTAAAATGGATTGATGTTATTAGTTGGTGGACAAGACACAGGCCGTGTATTCATGCGGATTACATATGGGCCTGTATCTATTCCATGTTCTTTATATGGGCAAGTAATAGTGTAGGCCTGTAGTAGACCTGTGAGCCCATAATGGGGGGTGCACTAGGTTAAGGCTTTTAAGCCAATAAATATAAGGATAGGTCCCCTCTCCTGACTTTAGCATAAGACGTATTCCCATAATCTGTAAGCCGTTATAAGCAAAGGAGAGGAAGACTCAACCTTGTTCGTATTCGGTTACGTGATATGATGGCGAAAAAAGGTACGCACCTTTTCTCTCGCATATTCAACTACTTTATAGGTGTTTTTGGTTTTATGTGAATCTGTGGTGTGTTTCTATTTTAATATAACATACTAATCAAGTGTTTAAAGGCACAAGAGTTACAATTAAAGACTAAAATGAAAACAACCATGAATTCTTGTAAAATGAAACTCCCACAATGTAAAGCTATTTAATGGCACGTTCTGCCATGCCAAAATGTAACTTAAAAGAACTTAAGGTGCTTAAATTCACTAAGTTCCATGGAACAACCATTATATTGGCAAAAAATAATCTGAAGTAATTTAATATTGTTAATATTAAAATGCTACTCCATCAGTTTAGGGATAGCCATGTAATTTTAAAAAACTCTCTTTTCTAATTCATAACCAGTGAAATATTGCAGAGGGTGAGGGTGTATTATGTTATACATATATACCTAATTAACAGCAGGAGGAATTATAGCCTGGGTTAGGAGTTGAGAGAGTTTTTTGCAACTGAAGTTGCATACATCAATGGATTTGGCCAAACCTAATCTGCAACATTTTTCCATGGCTTCCCATGTTCCTTTCATGTCAAATGGAATTACATCCTCATTTACCAATTTTATTTCTCATTCACTACCATTCTTCATCAACACTGGGAAATGTATATGGTACAAGTCCAAGTAATCCATCCCTAGCCTCCTACAAAACATTTTTTGGACATTCATGATTGCAATAACAACATACTTAGTATGGCATTACGTGTGAAATCTGAAGAGAATGAGATATATGTGTGAAAATATTTGCTAATACTCCATTGATGGAGCTAAGAAGAGGAGAAGAGGAGAAAAAAAATAAAAAATTATAACTGCTTCTTAAACTTGTGTTACAATCTGAGATTTGTGAGATGGTGTGCCTTATATAGGCTGTGAACCACCTCCTTCTAGAACATTCTATTTGATAGTTCATTGAGTTCACTCCACTTACTAACTAACCAACTAATTGACATCTCATTGAGCTCACTTCACTCACTAACTAACCAACTAACTGAGAAACTAACTAACCAACAAAGTTACAGCTAATTGTGATCAACGAGTCAAAATGAAACCAATGTAACAGTACTAATCCAACACACCCCTCAAGCTGCAGGGTGCAAGATATTACGCACACCAAGCTTGCTAAGAAGATAGAAGTGTTGAGCTTGACTCAACCCTTTAGTAAGAATATCTGCAACCTGTTGATTTGTATGAATGTACTTAGTCTCAAGTAAGCCTGCTTTGATTTTATATCTGATGAAATGAAAATCTATCTATATGTGTTTGGTCCTTTCATGGAAGACAGGATTGGCAACCAATTGAATGACTGATTTGCTATTACTCATGAGAGGAATAGGTAGTTGTATAGAGATTTCTAATTTAGTAAATAAGCCAAGGAGCCATGTGACTTCAGCTGCAGCAGAAGCTAGGCTCCTATACTCAGCCTCAGCTGAACTTCTAGAAACTATTTGTTGTTTCTTGGACTTCTAGGACATCAACGAATCACCAAACTTTATCACATAGCCTGTGATAGACCTCCTGGTGTTAGGGTATGCATCCCAGTCTGAATCACACTAACAAGGTAAAGTGGATGCAGGTGCAGCACGTAACCAAACACCTTGACCCACAGTGCCTTTCAAATACCTGACCACCCTGGTAGCTGCTTCCTAATAAGACTTCTTGGGAGATTGCATAAACTGGCTGAGAGTTTGTACAACATAAGAATTGTCTGGTCTAGTGATAGTGGCATATAACAGTTTTCCAACCATATTTTGATAACTAGTGATGTCATGTAAGACTGGATCTCGAGGAAGACCATTTATTTTGTCATATTCAGTTGGAGTCAACCTCAGGTTGGACTCCATAGGAGTGGGAGAAGGCTTGGCACCACTAATACCTGTGTCATTTATTAGCTCTAGGATGTATTTTCTCTGATTCAAGATAACACCAGCACCAGATCTCAATTCTTCAATCCCTAAGAAGTACTTAAGTTGACCTAGGTCTTTCAACTTAAATTTCTGATGTAGAGTCTGTTTAACTGCATCAATTAACTGATCATTGCTTCCAGTGATGAGTAAATCATCCACATATACCAACACGACTACCATTCCTTCATCTTTATTAAGAGTGAACAATGAATAGTCATGAGCACTCTGACAGAAACCAGTATCTAATAGAGCAGAGGTCAGCTTGATGTTCCATTTCCTAGAAGCCTGCTTTAAACCATAAAGAGACTTAAGTAACCTGCAAACTTTTGTCTCTCCTGGTTGCTTAAAGCCTTCAGGCATAGCCATGTATATTTCTTCATCTAGATCTCCTTGGATAAATGCATTATAAACATCCATTTGGGACATATTTCACTCTTTAGAAATAGCTAGAGCAACAACATATCTGATAGTTACCATTTGTGCAATCGGAGAGAAAGTATCATGATAATCCAAGCCTTCCAGCTGACTATATCCCTTTGTAACCAACCTTGCTTTGTATCTTTCTACTTCTTCATTTGCTTGGTATTTAATTTTATACACCCGTTTTGAGCCGACTGTATATTTACCAGGTGGTAGATCAACTACTTCCCATGTCTGATTATCATCAAGAGCCTGGATCTCTTGCTTCATAGCTGTAACCCATCTGTCATCCTCGGCTGCTTCCTTAAAGGTCCTAGGTTCCACAGGATTGGCAAGCTTTCTCACATAATACTTATACTGAGTAGCCACATGTTCATATGTTAGATAGTTTGCTATAGGATACCTGGTTCTACTCTGAGGTTTATTGCCAGTAGAGAAGTCCTTCAACCAGGCTAGTTGTTTAGATACCCTTCTAGTTCTTCTGAGAGAACAAAACTCTATATTAGGTGATGGAATAACAGGAATAACCTCATCTGGTATATCTACACCAGGTAATGTTTTACTTGCAATAGGAGCCAAGCTGCTCTGTCCTTCCTCTATTATTTTCATCTCAGAGGAATCATCAGTAGGATTTGTATTGGTTGTGTCTTCATTTGGGCATGAACCATGTAACATTTCCAAAGCAGAACCATGCAAAGTTGACAATGAGGAAGAACCACCAAGTGGAACATCAACAAAATGGAAAATATCTTTCCTGAAGGACACATCCCTGGACACAAAGGTCCTCCTTGTATATATATCCCATAATATGTACCCCTTTTGCAACTCAGAATATCCCAATAAAATAGTAGGAGCAGCTCTTGCTGAGAATTTGTCACCCCTTGGTAAGATGGATGCATGACAAAGACAGTCGAAAACTCTGAGATGTGACAACATAGTTCTTTTATGATACAACAACTCATAAGCAGTGTTGTTATCTAGAACTGATGATGGTAGTCTATTTATTAGATACACTGCAGCCTTAACACAATATCCCCAAAATTTGATTGGGAGTTTAGACTGAAATCTGATAGCTCTAGCCATATCAAGAATATGTCTATGCTTTCTTTCTACAATGTCATTCTGTTGTGGAGTATATGGACAACTACTTTGATGCAATATTCCAAGACTTTGAAACAATTCAGTACATTGTGAATTAAAAAATTCAGTACCATTATCTGATCTCACAATCTTAACATGAGATTCAAACTGAGTTTTGATCATTAACAAGAAATTTTTAATAGCAACAATAATTTTAGACTTTAATTGCAACAGATAAATCCAAATGAATCTATTGTGATCATCCACAACTGTCAGGAAGTAATGCTTCTTATCAATAGTAGGAACCTTATATGGTCCCCAAAGATCCATGTGAACAATGTTAAACAATCCAGATGCTCTAGAATTGTTGATAGGAAATGGTAGTCTAACTTGCTTAGCTAATGGACAAACGTGACAGTCATGAAGCATCTCACTGTTATTAGTGCATTCCATCAGGTTGAGATGCTTTAGAGATTGAGAAGAAGGATGTCCAAGTCTGGAATGCCATAGCTTGACATCAGATTGTGTCACATTTGCAGTTACTGCCCTTTTTGAGTTATGCCTTATCTTTCCAACTGCTTAAGTCCAGTTGCATTTTTGAACATATAAAATCCTCCATTCTCCTTACCAATCCCCCTCACCTTGACACTCAAGAGATCCTGGAAAACATAGAAGTCAGGATAAAATGACATAAAACAAGATAGTTCTTTTGTGAGTTTGGACACAGACAACAAATTGAACCTGAAATCTAGCACTAACAGAACATTTTCCACTGCTTGGTTCCCAAAAATATCTGCTCTACCAATGTGAGTTACTTCCACCTTATCTCCTGTAGGTAGGTGAACTTGTTCTTGTTGTGATTTTGTTAGGCTTTGAACATTTCTTAGCATGCATCTATTAGAGGTTATATAGTGAGAAACACCAGAATCTAGTATCTAGTTTGGTCCAAAACCAGTACGGGACATCAAACAAGTTATGGTACATATCATGTTGACCTACTTAGACTCTGTTGCATCTTTGTGCAGCAAGGTGAGGATCTGTTTATACTTTTCTTCAGTAAAGGGTTGTCCCTTTGCAAAGACGGTGTCATTCCCTTCATGGTTTGTGGATTTGCTAAGTTGATGCTATATGAGTGTGATCACTAGAAATGGTATTAGCTGCATAGTTACCTCCAATACCTCCTCCAGGATTACCCTATCTATGTCCTACACCATTACCAGAAGTGATGTGATTATGCACGTTCCTAAAAATACCAGTTTTCTTCCTTTGCTTCCAATCTACTGGATACCCAATTAGTTTATAGCAATTCTCTTTAGTGTGACCAATGAAGTTGCAGAATTCATATTTCTTTCCTCTATAGGATTCTCTTCCTTGGTTTCTATTCACATTCATGGAAATTTGATCTGGTTTCCCAACCATATTAGCTATGCAAGATGAGTGTTGAATCTCATCCTCTATTAGCATGGAATATGTTTGGTTTATGGTAGGAGCAGTCCCCTTTAACAAAATTTGCCTTCGAGCTTGGTCATAGGATTAATTCAAGCCATTGAGGAACTGGATCAACCTCATTTCTGATAAATGATCCCTATATTCCTTTAATCTCGGGCAATTACAGCTAGGTGAAGGAACAACGGCATCATACTCATTCCATAAGGTTTTTAATTTGGTGTAATACTGAGAAATTGAATTAGTGTCTTGTGATAATGTGGTGATTTCTCTATGTAATTGATATACTCGTATTCGATTTACCTTGTCGAATCTTTCCTCCAGGTCATTCCACGCATCATATACTGGTTGCATACACAATTCCACTAAGAAGATCTTCACTTATAGTATTCATTAGCCATAACAGCACAATAGCATTGCACGTCTCCCATTGCTCGTTCAATTCTTCTCTGTATGTCTCCTTTTTATATGACCCTGTAACGAATCCATACTTTCATTTTCCTAGTAAGGCAATCTTCATCAACCTGCTCCATATGCCATAGTTCTCAGGTCCAGTTAATTTGATTGGAATAAGAACAGCTCCAGTAACATCTGAAGAGCCAATGAATAGGGGATCATTTTGATCAATTTTTGGTGTCATTTCTCAATGTAAGGTTCTGCGACTAGATCACTCAGAAGAGATCTTAAATCCCCTATGATCAATCAGCTGAGTAGTGCTCAATTTTAATTGCGGATATGAAGGAGAAACACCCAGTCTCGGTGCTCTGATACCATGTGAAAATACTTGCTAAAACTCCATTGATGGAGCTAAGAAGAGGAGAAGAGGAGAAGAAGAATCAAAAATTAGAACTGCTTCTTAAACTTGTGTTACAATCTGAGATTTGTGAGATGGTGTGCCTTATATAGGCTGTGAACCACCTCCTTCTAGAGTATTCTATTTGACAGCTCATTGAGTTCACTCCACTCACTAACTAACCAACTAATTGACAGCTCATTGATCTCACTCCACTCACTAACTGTAGACACCTAATTTCATCCCTCCCCAATATCATTTTTATCTATTTTTACCTTATCCTATAGTGTACCCTTACCCATGTAATTATACCTCACAAAAGAACAAAAAATAACAACCCTTAATAGGATTTATCTTATCCTAACAACCACACCTACCCCACCCCACACCCTACCTTACCTCACCTCCTACCTCTTACCCCACTTACCCCCTCACATTTATTATCCCGTGGAGAATACATTAACAACAAAAAGAAGAGGGAACCACAGGGTACACCTAACAAAAAAAGGACCCATTTTGTCATCATCCTAATAATAATAGCATCAAAATTGAAAAGGGGGGAGGATTCATTTTTCAGAATACATATATACACAAATAGTGCATGCATAGGGGAGGGGTCATCATCTTCTTCACCAATAAATTCACAAATATACCCACATAATCTCTCTTCACACACTCATAGCAACACATACCAATTTAGAGACCATTCTCAATTCCATTCGCAAGGAGACCATCCATCAATACCCAGTACAATTTATTCACAGACCCACATACCCACTCTTAATTAACAAACTCAAAACACACACACACAAAAGACACACACACGCACATCGAGATGGAAAAATAGAGAGCGAGGGTAACCAAAGATTGGAGAGAGAAGGAGAAAGGGGTGAAGAGCTGAAATTGATCGAGAGGGAGAGAAAAGGCATTGGGTTTGACTATTTTCGATGAGTTCCTCACCAGAAATTGATTGGGATCATCACTGAGAAAGCTTCGGCGGTCATTGTAGCGACCATTCATTCACCGAAAAATGTTGAAAACAAACAGGGAGGTCCAATTCCGGCCACCATGGTCAAAACTCAACTGGACTAACACCAAAGCCCATCAGAAAAAAAAATAATCCTCTCATTCTAGTTCTTCGGCGAAGCAGTAGCGGGGTACAAAATTCAATGCGGGTTCATCTTTACTTTGTCATTTGTGGTTCGTCTAAGAGAAAACCAGAGCAAAAACGGATATATCGAGTTGGTTTTGTTGGTATTGAGGTTTGGTTCAAAGATTCCATACACGGCTCCATCTTTTAATCGCGTAATTTGGCATAATAAAAGCATTTGGAAGGTCCAATCTATTTTCTCTCCCTTTAATTTTTACTCAATCCTGAATATTCGTGTGTTTGACATGTTTGAATCTTTATTGCATGTTGTTTGATGTCAGATTTGAATATGAAAACTTGGTTGTTCATTGCGTATTAAATTTGATTAGTTATTATAGTGTGAGTGATAAAAGAAAATTGAGGGTAGGAATTGAAAATTGATGAAAAGGGAAGATTCAGATTAATTTCGATCTATGGTTGATATGAAACATGATAGAATTATTATATGTTGAAATGGATAAGCCAATGTAGGTTCGGGTAGGCAAATTTAGGATTAAGATTTTGATTGAATGTTTGAATGTGGAATGTGTAGAATATTTTTTTAGTTTGTCGCATCTAATTCAAAATGTATTCATTTGGCCGGGGAATGCCCCGAAGTATTTGTATATGTATTTATTCACCGGGAAATTCCCCGACGTACTATGTTGGCAAAGGCGGATCGAGAACAAGGCCCGAGGCTTTGGGTAGCGGGAGCGTAGTTAGTAGTAGCATAAGTTAGTAGGATTTATCTTAGAAATTTTTTTATTTTGGACTGTATAAATTGGACTGGATACTATATTTTGATTTGTTTTGTTTTTGTCTGTTTGTTTGTTTGTTTTTACGTGTTTGTGTGGTTTGTACATTCATGGTGTCAAAATTAGCCGATACGTTTCACCAAGAGACCGTGGTCGAACCACGGGATCAAGGGGTGCCTAACACCTTCCCCTTGGTCAACAGAATTCCTTAGTCGGAATCTCTATTCGCAAACTGGTTTAAAGAGTTAGATGGTTTCGAAAAGAATTTTCCAATAGTGACTTGGCACACCAGATTATGTCAAGTGGCGACTCTGATTTTGAATGTAAAAATAATCCTTTTTCGGAACCAATCTTCATTTTGTCACTTTAATAAAAACCCTTTCGAACTTAAAAACATATATTTTTGGAGTTAAAAAAAGGGGTGTGACAGCTCTGGTGACTCTGCTTGGGAGAATTTTAGAATCTGAGCTTTTTTTGAGTTGTATCGGCTTTGTTTGGCATTACGAGTGTGTAAGCATTGTTTGTGATTTTGTTTGTGTTTTCACTTTTGTGTATTTTTGTGCTCTTTGTTTACAGTATTTATCCTATGTGTTACCGCTTTTATATCTGACATCATGTGCATAACCCGAGTCATTCTTTCTCAACAAGTCTCAGAGCACACGTCATACGCACGAACTCTAGTTGAGTCACCTTTATTTTAGGGGGGAGCCATTGGATGTATGGAGTAGGTGAAAAGCTAAGCAGCCATTATCGATTATATGCTCCCCCGAACAACCTTGTTAGTGAACCCCAACGTAGGTCAGTCTTTAGGTCATGCTTATGTGCATCATATTGAAGACCTAGCAGGGCCCACTTGGCCCTTTGTAGGAGACTCACCTCTAAGGCATCCCTACGTACTAAATATTGCATCTTTGAGGGTAACGAGGTTATTTGACTGACTCGTTTGGGCAAAAACATGAGTTAGAAGCAAAGTGTGTAGGCAAAAAATTGTTGAAAAAAAAAAGAAGAAAAAAAGAGTGAAGGAAAAAAAAAGATTTGGTAGTTTTTAGGGTTCTTTATGACTTTTATTTTTCACAATTCAAAAATAAAAAAAAATATTTTTTTACTTTTTGCACTCATTTCCCACAAAATAAAAAACGTTAAAAAAATTTCCTTTTATTTCTTTAGTAAGCATTTATAATTCGAAAACTCCAAAAATATTTTTTCCTTTCAATAGGAGCTTTGTACATTCTTATATAGTGAAAATGCCAAAAAGATTTTCCTTCATAATTATTTGTGTCAGTTTTAGTTGAAGTGTCTAATTAAAAATCCCAAAAAAGACTTTATTTGTTTGTCTTTGGTTGTGTCTCTTAAGTTAGGGTCAATCTATTAGTTAATCATTAATTGTCCAATCTGGACGAACTACGCACCCCTGATTCTCCTCTTTCGGGATATGAGATACCTAGGCAACCTATTGTTGGTTCGGGGATTTTATTTCAAAAAAAAAAAAAATTATTCACTCTTCATTTAGAGTAGGTGTTTCATATAAATCTTCAAGAGAAAACTACAAAAAGATTTTCCTTTAATAGTTTCAAGTTTCACTTTCATATGAAATTCAAAATTGAAAATACAAAAAGATTTTTCTTTGATAATCGTAGGTTTCATATTGTATAGAGATTCTAAAGTTGAAAAATAAAAAAGATTTTCATCAATTCTTTTGACAATTTGTTATTTTCTCTTCTCAAAGTTTAAAAAAAAGAGTAAAAGAAGAAAAGGAAAAAGAGTTTAATTGGCCATTTTGGAAAGACTTTACGAACTATGCACACCTGATTCTCCTCTCTCGAGAGTGTGATACGTAGGCGCCCTTCTTGGGTTCGGTGATCTTTAAAAAAAAAAGCAAAAAAAAAAAAGAGGTTTTGAAAAATGTTGAACTCCAACACATTTGTTTTTTTTATTGAGTTAGTTTAAGGTGGTTGGTTTGTGGCATTCTGGCTGGTCCTTCACATCACACCAAATCCAAAGGGTTAGTTGTGTCCAACCAAGATATAGAAAGTGACATCATGGATCAAACAACGAATTAGGAAAATGAGAGTTTGAAGCAAGAGATTAGGAGGCTAAGACAACAAATAACATAAATGTATCGAGCTTGGACCAGTGGGTTGCCTCCTCCTCCATTTCCCTTTATTGATCCTACAAATACCTCGAGTTTTCCACCAAAATCTCAAAGTCAGTTTTCTACTATTGTTGATGCACCGCAACATGTCTCAGAATTCATTCCAAGCCAAAAGCATCTCAATACTTCCACCACTTTTCCTCTAGCTCCTCAGTATAAGACTGCTACATTTACAACACCACATGTCGTCTGCGATCTAGTTGCTCAATCCTCTACTAGGACTTCCACACTAGCTCACCCAACGGTTGTGCGTTCCCATTCTGCTAGTGAACTTATATTCAATAATTTTGGTGATCATTGTTATACTCCTAAGCTTGCTTTTAAGTTAACTGAACCACCAAAATTTCTTAACAAGAAGTCCAGTGTGCCAGAAGAGTCGGAGAAAATAGTTGGAAAAATGAAGAGTGCAGAAAATGCTATGAAAAATTCTCTAGGAACTACAGGTAAAGAAGATGTTTCATACAAAGACTGGGGCATGTCTTCAAGTATTAGCCTTCTTCAAAGCTTTGAGATATCAAAATTTGAGGAACATGATAGGCAGAAGGATTCTGTGAAACATTTGGGACGATATTGCAATCAATCCAGGGAAACTAAATGAAAGAAGAAGGGAAACACACCTATTATCATACTAGGGCCAATCACCAATACTGCCAGCCTCAATCCCGAGCTTACATATCAAATCCACTTACTAATCTGCAACAAGGTGCCTCTTTTCAAAATCCAAGGAGTTTTATTCTACTTCCTCAATGTCCTTTGAATAATGTACAATTGTTTACCCATCCGTCTTCTTATCCACAATGGTATGCACCTGTCCCTCAACATCATCCTCAACCCCCACAAATTTACCAAGGAACCTCTAAATCCACGTTTCATCCAAGTCCAGAGTTCACAATGATGAGGAAGGAAAAGGATAATTTCACTCCTATTGGGGAGTCTTATGCTAGTTTTTTCCAGAGATTGAGACAGCAGGGCATGATCATTCCTCTCCTTGAGTATACTCCTTACCCATATTCAAGAAGTTTTGTTGTGACCCT
>NC_061121.1:19053121-19063593 GCF_002878395.1 Capsicum annuum
AATGTGCGATGTGCATATCATTCTGATGTTCAGGGTCACAGTATTGAAGATTATCGTACTTTGAAAAGAGGAATTGAAAAGATGATTCAAGATAAATCAATCATGGTGCAGAATATTGACAGTGAGGAAAGCTCTAGTCATGCTGATATGCAAATCAATGGCTAAGATGTCAGGCTGAGCAATTGAGAAGTCACCTCTCTCCTTACTAGAAAGACGTCTGGTAGCTTGCTTTGTTTTATTTTCTGTTGTCCGAATTATTTTAGGGTTGTAGTTCGGGATCTATCTTGTTTTGTCCTTTTGTTGTTTATGTCCAAACCCTTCTATCTTTTGTTTCAACTAAATGAAGTGTCCCATTTTTCTTTGTGATTTAAATATGTGTTGTTTGTTTGTTTTATTTGCATAGTACATTTTATGTTGACTCTAGTGATATGACAAGCTAGTGAAATTTTCAGCTAGATCTTAAAATCCAATTTAAGCATGAACATTGAATCAGAAGGTTAAAGTTCGAAAAAGAGAGCATCTGAGAAAATAGATAGAGTGCTGGGGCATTTGGTGATCAAGTTGAAGCCTTCTTTGAAAATTAAGGCCATTATTTTGAGAATCGTGAGAATAACTTGGTCATCAATTGAAAGACATATCTCAATTAGGTCAAGCAGTGAATGTGCGATCCTATGTCAAAAGAAATAGAAAGAAAATCAGCTCCCCGAGATCATGAGTCCTTTAGCATAAGGAATGTACAATGAAAGTGGAGTTGTATGTTTGACAAGGGTAGAAGAAGAATTGGCACACATGCTCAGTTAAAGTTAGTATTGTGAATGTGTCACAAATGATCTTTATCTTTTATTTCATATTGTATGATATGTACTAACATTTTCAAGGATTGATATGATGAAGACATTTCTTTCTGCTATCCAAATATTATGTGATCCTTTGTTTAGCCCATTTGAGCTTTAGTCCTATTTTCTTTCATACCCTCTTTTGGAATCAAGATAGAGTCAGCAAAACTCAAAAGAAAAGTGTCAAGCAAAGCAATAGAGTCAGAAAAATTTCAAAAAAAAAGAGAGAAAAAAAATAAAGAAAATATGTCCAAAATGAAAGAAAAAAGAAGAGTGTCAAGAAAAATAGAGTAAGAAAGTTCCAAAGAGAAAAGAGTCAACAAAATAAAAATTAGAAACAAGTGAAAGAACAAGCTGCCAGAACTACGCATGACCTGATTCTCCTCTCTTGGGGTGAGATACGTAGGCTTCCTTACTCCGGGATCGGTCCAACCAAATAAATAATTTAGCGTCACCCAGCTAAAAAAAACTGGGGCATGAGTTAATCCTCATTGTTTGAGTCGATTCCCAAAGTTATAAGTCCCATCCCACTTCAAGTGTCGTTTGGACCCCATGCCATCCTTTCTTTCTAGCCCTATCCAAAAGCCAAGTTACAACCAAAGAAAGACCTTCGGATCAATCTTAGAGAATGTTAAGGCTAAGCACGCAATGGATGTGATGACACATTTTAGGAACTACTCGTCTTTCTCAACATAAGAAATCAGGAGAGAAATGAAAATGAGAGAGTCTTACAGGTGAAAAACCTCACGGGCACCGTAAGACGATGGTAACCTGAGAGAGATAACGATGAGAGAGTCTTATCGGTGAAAACCCTCACGGGCACAGTAAGACGATGGTGAATTGAGACAAATGAAAATAAGAGAGTCTCATTGGTGAAAAATCCTCACAGACTTAATATGGTGAGCTAGAAAAAATGAGAGAGGATTGTTGAAAAAAAAAACCCTCCAAGGCGCCACTAGCCAAACGAGATCTTAAATGCAATTGACCTAAGGAAACAACTCAGTTTCAAGGCCATTAACTCAACAACAATTTGTAGAAAGTTTGGATGGAAAGATCAGGCAGCCTGACCCAAAATGCATGGCATAATCTTTGGAGTTGACTGTCATTTTTAGATAAATTTTTATTTCTTTGTTTCAATGGGGACATTCATTATCTTTTATTTCTTCTCTTTATTTTGTTTTTCTTTCTTGAGTCAGTTATCCAAATAAAAGTCATTGTCATTTTTCTCTTATTTTTGAGTCAAGTCTATGTCGAAACAAGTGAGAAAAGATTTCAAAACTGGCTACCAGCTTTTTCAATTGTAGAAATCAAGACAAAAGGCCCGCACATGAAAGAGACATGATTGTGAGCCGAAATAAGGCATGCAGAAAGTTGTGTCAATAGAAAATTCTGGGAATTCATGAAAATACCAAGGGTCAAAGAGTTTATCTGAGAAGCATGGAAAAGCAAAGATACTATATTTGTTTCAGAAAATCTCTTAATAATCGGAGTTTGGGTCAATGATGCAGTAAGTCAATGACATATGCTAATGGTTGGAAGCAAGGTTAAATGTGACCGGGGCAAGAGCAATTTCTACAAAAGTCAAAGCCACAAACCAGCCACCATGTTTTTAAACTAACAAGTTTTCTTTGTATGAAACAGGAACACATGCTACCTTCGAATCAAAGATTTCAAAGCCTAAACATCAAAAGCCGTAACATTCTCACTTTTTCAAATGCAACAGGAAATATTGCTGCACATATTTGATATTCAAATACATGGAGACACACTTCCTTGTTTGGGTAATTCCAGCAATATTTGTGAGGAAATGCATTTCCTTGTTTGGTAATTCAAGTGGTATTTGTAAGGAGACGCACTTTCTTGTTTGGTAATTCAAGCAACATTTGTAAGAGACGCATTTTCTTGTTTGAAAAATTCAAGCAATATTTGTAAGGAGACGCACTTCCTTGTTTGGACAATTCAAGCAATATTTGTAAGGAGACGCACTTCCTGGTTTGGGTAATTCAAGCAACATTTGTAAGGATACGCACTTCCTGGTTTGGGCAATTCGAGCAACATTTGTAAGGAGATGCACTTCCTTAATTCAAGCGCTATCATAAGGAGACGCACTTCCAAAGGAGACACACTTCCTTGTTTGTTAATTTAAGCGCTATCATAAGGAGACACACTTCCTTGTTTGTTAATTTAAGCGCTATCATAAGGAGACACACTTCCAAAGGAGACACACTTCCTTGTTTGGTAATTCAAGAGCTATCATAAGGAGACGCACTTCCAAAGGAGAGACACTTTCTTGTTTGGTAATTCAATTGATATTTGTAAGGAGATGCACTTCCTTGTTTGGGTAATTCAAGCGGCATTTGATAAGGAGACGCACTTTCTTGTTTGGGTAATTCAAGCAACATTTGTAAGGAGACGCACTTCCTGGTTTGGGCAATTCAAGAAATATTTATAAAGAGACGCACTTCCTTGTTTGAGTAATTCAAGAGACATTTGTGAGGAGACGCACTTCCTTGTTTGAGTAATTCAAGAGGCATTGGTGATGCACGTCCTAACTTAAGTCTTGATTCCTAGAAGATGCACTTTCTAGTCGAGTTATCGGACTTAACCCTAAGGAGACGCACTTCCTTGTTTGAGTAATTCAAGCGGCATTGGTAAGGAGACGCACTTCCTTGTTTTGGTAATTCAAGCAACATTGATAAGGAGATGCACTTCCTTGATTGGGTAATTTGAATTTTGTTTTTTAGGTGATGCACTTCCTAACTTAAGTCTTGATTCATAGAAAATGCACTTTCTAGTTGAGTTATTGCATTTAACCCTAAGGAGACGCACTTTCTTGCTAGTTTCATTTGTCAGGTGGCACACTTTTTAACTTAAACTTGTATCTCTAGAAGACGTACTTTCTAGTTAGAATCCCTCACTTTAATTCTTAGGAGACGCACTTCCTAGTCTTGGTTATTCAATTTTACTCTCAAGAGATGCATTGCTTGGTTAGAGTCTTGATTCATCATTGCAACATGCAAGTAGGTATGATGTGACTTTTCCAAAAGTCTTCTGATGATAAACTTGGAAAAAAAATTTGAATTTCTATTTTTGAAACTTTAGTTTTCTGGAAAATGGAATTTCTCTTTATAATAATCTTTGTTTGGGATAATTTTCTTTTTTTAGTTTTGATGTGATTTCAGGAGTCCACCTGAAGAACAGGGTGAATAAATGGAAAGTCAAGCAAAAAAGTGAAGAAATGAACAGTCAAGCAACAAGGTGAAGAAGTTGAAAACGAAGCAACAAGGTGAAAAGTTGAAAGTTAACAGATTGAAAAATAGCAAGTCAGGAGCCCGCCTGAAGAATAGGGTGAGGAAATTGCAAGTCAGGAGCCCGCCTGAAGAATAGGGTGATTAAATGTCAAGTCAACAGCTCACCTGAAGCACAGGGCGAATAAATGGAAAGTTAAGTAATGAGGTGAAACAATTGAAAGCTAAACAACAAGTTGAGGAAATTGCAAGTCAGGATCCCGCCTGAAGAATAGGGTGATGAAACTCAAGTCAAAAGTTCAGAAGAAGCTGCATAGATAGGATTTTGTAATTTCGTTTATGTTTTTAACTTGTAATTTTCATTTTTGATGTAATGATAGAGCCGCAGACCGGAACCTCGATAGGGCCTCACTCGACTCTCCAACTCGGTACAATTCCTCTCTTGCCAACCATTTGAGATACCTGTGATTAGACTTCCTCATAACTTGGGTAGGTAGGATGTCCTAAGTCAAGACCCGGTTGTCCTTCTTTCTTTTGTTTCTTCCTTTAAATAACGGTCGGGACAAAATTCTGTCTTGTTGTCTACTTCTTTGTCTGAAAACACTTCGTGTTTATATTCAAAGAGGGCATTATGTAGACAACTAATTTCGTCCCTCCCCAATATTATTTTTATCTATTTTTACCTTATCCTACCGTGTACCCTCACCCATGTAATTATACCTCACAAAAGAACAAAAAATAACAACCCTTAATAAGATTTATCTTATCCTAACAACCATACCTACCCCACCCCACACCCTACCTTACCTCACCTCCTACCCCTTACCCCACTTACCCCCTCACATTTTTTATCCCTTGGAGAATACATTAACAAAAAAAAGAAGGGGGACCCATAGGGTACACCTAACAAAGAAAGGACCCATTTTGTCATCATCCTGATAATAATAGCATCAAAATTGAAAAAGGGGGAGGATTCATTTTTCAGAATACATATATACACACACAGTGCATGCATAGGGGGGGGGGGGGGATCATCTTATTCACTAAGAAATTCACAAATATACCCATACAATCTCTCTTCACACACTCACAGCAACACACACCAATATAGAGACCATTCTCAATTCCATTCGCAAGGAGACCATCCATCAATACCTACTACAATTTATTCACAGACCCACACACCCACTCTCCATTAACAAATGCAAAACACACACACAAAAAAGACACACACGCACATTGAGATAAAAAAATAAAGAGAGCGAGGGTGACCGAAGATTGGAGAGAGAGAGGGAGAAAGGGGTGAAGAGCTAAAGTTGATCGAGAGGGAGAGAGAAGGCATTGGGTTTGACTATTTCCGGTGAGTTCCTCATCGGAAATCAATCGGGATCATCACTAAGAAAGCTCTGGCGGTCACTGTAGCTACCATTCATTCATCGAAAAATGTTAAAAACAGACAGGGAGGTCCAATTTTCGCCACCATGGTCAAAACTCGACTGGACTAACACCAAAGCCTATCAGAAAAATAAAAAAAATAATCCTCCCATTTCAGTTCTTCGGTGAAGTAGTAGCGGGGTACAAAATTCAGTGCGGGTTCGTCTTTACTTTGTCATTTTTGGTTCGGCTAGGAGAAAACCAGAGCAAAAATGGATATATCGAGTTGGTTTTGTTGGTATTGAGGTTCGGTTCAAAGATTCCGGACACGGCTCCATCTTTTAATCGCATAATTTGGCATAATAAAGCATTTGGAAGGTCCAATTCTATCTTCTCTCCTTTTAATTTTTACTCAATCGTGAATATCCATGTGTTTGACATGTTTGAATCTTCATTGCATGTTGTTTGATGTTAGATTTGAATGTGAAAACTTGGTTGGTCAATTGCGTATTGAATTTGATTAGTTTTAATGGTGTGAGTGATAAAAGGAAATTGAGGGTGAGAATTAAAAATTGACGAAAAGGGTAGATTCAAATTAATTTCGATCTATGGTTGATATGAAACATGATAAAATTATCATATGTTGAAATGGATAGGCCAATGTAGGTTCGGGTAGCAAAATTTAGGATTAAGATTTTGATTGAATGTTTGAATGTGGAATGTGTTGAATGTTTTTTTAGTTTGTCGCATCTAATTCAAAATGTATTCATTTGGTCGGGGAATGCCCCAAAGTATTTGTATATACATTTATTCACCGGGGAATGCCCCGACGTACTATGTTGGCAAAGGCGGATCGAGAACAAGGCCCGAGGCGTCGGGTAGCGGGAGCGTAGTTAGTAGTAGCATAAGTTAGATAGGATTTATCTTAGCATTTTTTTATTTTGGACTGTATAAATTGGACTGGACACTGTATTTTGATTTGTTTTGTTTTTGTCTG
The DNA here is from genome assembly GCF_002878395.1 of Capsicum annuum. Taxonomy (NCBI): domain Eukaryota; kingdom Viridiplantae; phylum Streptophyta; class Magnoliopsida; order Solanales; family Solanaceae; genus Capsicum; species Capsicum annuum. The sequence goes on from NC_061121.1 coordinate 19,059,577, forward strand.
TTTGTTTGTTTGTTTTTACGTGTTTGTGTGGTTTGTAAATTCATAGTGTCAAAATTAGCCGATACGTTCCACCAAACGACCGTGGTCGAACCATGGGATCGAGGGGTGCCTAACACCTTCCCCTCGGTCAACAGAATTCCTTAGCCGGAATCTCTATTTGCAAACCGATTTAAAGAGTCAAATGTTTTCGAAAAGAATTTTCCAATGGTGACTTGGCACACCAGATTATGCCAAGTGGCGACTCTGATTTTGAATGTAAAATAAATTCCTTTTCGGAACCAATCTTCATTTTGTCACTTTAATAAAAACCCTTTCGAACTTAAAAACATATATTTTTGGAGTTAAAAAAAAGGGTGTGACATTAACTAACCAACTAACTGAGAAACTAACTTACCAACAAAGTTACAGCAAATTGTGACCAACGAGGCAAAATGAAACCAATGTAAAAGTACTAATCCAACAATATGCATATCTTAATCCTATCTTTTAATTACATTCATGATTGGTACCCAAATAAAAAAGATTAAATTATGAAGTTACCAAAATACAGGAATATAATTGATCGAGTTGTACCTGTAACAATAATAATTATGCTCAACTCCAAACATGTTATGTTTGATTGTAATATATGAATCCTCACATCCACGTCACTTCATTTAATCATGTTTCCGTCCAATATTATTAATAAATAACAATACTACCCATACTCCCTCTATCCAATTAATGTAGTATAGTTTCTTCAAATACAACATTTAAAAAAGAAATGAAAACTTTTGAAATTCATGATCTTAAATATGTCACAAAATTTATGTCATGACTAGCTATAAAATCTTTGAAATATGTGGTCTTAAGCATGTGTTATTTGTGTGACTATAAAATGTCATCAGGAGTATTCAAGGACGTGGCCTAGTGAATCAATGAAGTTGAGTTGAGCACCACGAGGTCTCATGTTCAATTTCCAATAGAGACGAACACTAGATGATTTCTTCTCATCTGTTCTGGCCTTTGCAGATGATATCTGTTGCTGATGGGAGGTGATAGATATCCCATAAAATTAATCGAGGTCCGCATAAACTGGCCCAAACATCACGGTTATAAAAGAATTGTCATAAAGAAAAAAATGAGAAAGTTGAATTTAGTTATTTTCAAAATTAGTGAATAATCATTCTATCTAGAATGGACTAGAAAAGGTAAATAATTAGTTAGTCTAGCATTACAATTATTTGTATTAGGAGGCTTCATATCATAAATTCTGTCACAATCTTCTATTTATTCGAATTTAAAACTGGCAAACATGAGCAAACTTACGCAAGAGATCTTTTGAGGGCGGGTAAAACAAGGTCATGGCGTGTTTCGGTGCATTATAATTTGGATGTAATAAAAATATCTTTGCGGCTCTTAATGAGTCCGCGCTCTAACGCTTCTTCCACGGCTCGGCCCAGTGCTTCCTCAGTGCCATAGGCAGTAACAGTGTCAAAGTTTTGATAACCGGCTTCAATAGCATCGATAAAAATGGAGACTAATTGGTCAATTAGTGGCAATGGTGGTGTTGTTGGTGCTGTACCCATGCCTATTAGAGGCATTTCACGACCAGAATTCAGAGTGACTTTTGGGACTAACATAGCCATATGACTTAGTACGTATGTACTTAATTGGAACGATAGATAGAAAATTATAAGTAGGCCTTGGCAATATTGAAATATGTGGATTATTTTGGTTGTACAAAATAAAACCACCTCATCCTATTGAAGTTACATATTTATTGACGTCTGATGGAGTAATACAATAAAATATAAGCGTTCCTTCCTTTTAACCATTTGTTCAACACATATTCTGTTGTTTTGGGTACACTGTACACGATCTGTAAGTTTGCTCAATTACTTCAACTTAAAGTTCAAGATTAATTCAAGAATACTTCTGAAGTTTTCAACATTTTTAACATAATTTCAACAAGAACTATCAAAGAAGTGTGTTGTTTTAAAAAAACAAGATGAAGTAGAAATAGAGTCAAGTCCTTCAAATTCTTGGAGTGTCCTTAAGGAATTAATTCCCCTCAAGTATCTGAGGTTGCAAAATTTTTCCTCCCAGGATAAAATGGCTCACAATTAGAATGTAGCGGTACCTCAAACCTTCTGATTTCTTCGAACTCACTCAACGGGAGATAATCACACAGAGTTTTTAGAAGCAAGAGAAATGTTTTTTTTTTTCAATGCAAAAATTTCGTGTGTAACATGAGAAAAAAAGGCAAATTTTTATAGTCATAAAGTGCCCATTCGAAAAGGAAGCAATGGTTTATCGGAATGATGTATCATTTTGGAATAGTCATGTTTGTCCATTCGAAATAGTATGTCTTTTCTGAACAGTCACTACCCATCGAACAAACTTCCCTTTTCCCGAAATAGTGTATCGTTTACTCGAAGGATTGTGTGTTGGGTTCATAGTATATGAAAGAAGTGTGAATGGAAAAATAGAGAGTAAAATGATGGAGGGAAGGAGACACTAAAATGGAAAGTGTACTCTAAAATAAGAAAGTTTACTCTTTCTCCCACATTGGTGGAAGAAGAGACCTTGGAAGTGTTCATAATCAAGAACACATGGTAAGTGAAGCAAGAAATAAGAGATGCCTTGCGCCATCGTCGTCGCTCGCTTGGCTTGGCTTCAGATTTGGATTTGTCGAATGATCGATTGATGAGATCTATCTTTTTGGACAAACTTTATTTGACGAAATTTGATCAATGACAAAAATGCAGAAATTTTTTCTGTGTGTTTAATACTCCATTTATATGCATGCAGTAACAGTAGCAGATGCAATGCTCGAACTGAACTGATGCTTCAGAAAAGTTGCACTGTTTTGAACTGATGCTTTAGAAGGAAGCAATTCTTCAACTAAATGATACACTGATTCACGAAATATCATGCCTGTTCGGAACAGACACACTATTTGGACGAATGGATGTGAATTTTCAGAAAAGGTTACACCTTTTAAATTAACCATTGTCACTTTTCAGAAGAGGCATCTTGTGGCTATATAAACCTACTTTCATCCACAGGTTTTGGAACGAAAATTTTAGAATAAAAAATATTTTTCTTGTCTTAAAATATTCTGTGTGATCAGTCAAAACGTTCGGAGAGTTTGAAGATATTCCAATTGTTTGAGGTACCGCTACAGTTGGTTTGTTTGATCATTTTATCCTGGGAGGAAAAATTCCACAACCTCCGGTATAGTGAGGGGAATTATTTCCTTAAGGAAACTCCGTGAATTCAGACGACTTGACCATTTCTGTTTCATTTTTATTTCTAAAAATAAAATACACCTCTTAGAAAGATTACTTTGATCTTGTGTTGAGGGTATTTACTACACTTCATTGTATTCTTATTTTTAAACATAGAACTAAAGTTGAAGTTGTTGTTCTACATATACAAATTCTATGTACCCGAGAAAAACATACACAAAACAACGATCTTAAGGAAATAATCAGAATCTATTTTACTTGTTTTTGGAGATTAAAGCTTTAAGCTATCTACTTCGTTTGAATTTAAAAAGTGATTAGAAGACATAAAATTTTCATCACAAGTTTAAAATTCACTCGGTTGATAATTGGAAGTCATAAAAACTTCATTGTTAACTAGAAACAAGAAGAAAAGTTTAAAGTTGCTTAACTTTATATGTAGTATTCTGAAAATACTAAGTATTTTTTGTCTTGTGGTGACAGGAAAAATGACTAACGATAGTCTAATACAAGATGCGGCTATGACTGTGGGGGCAAACAGTATTGCTTCAACAAGTCGAGCAAATGCTCTGTAACCAATGGTACTTGTGGAGAAGCCCAAAAAATTTACAGGCATTGACTTTAAGCGGTGGCAGCAAAAGATGTTCTGTTACCTCACCACTTTGTGTCTGCAACGGTTCACTAGCAAAGACTCTCCTGAGGTGCCTGAGGAAACCTCGGACAAAGAGCATTTCATAATTGTAGAGGCTTGGAAACATTCAGACTTCCTTTGCAGGAATTATATTCT
>NC_061121.1:19066593-19111423 GCF_002878395.1 Capsicum annuum
GACCTTTACAATGTTTATAGTGGAATTAAGACATAGAAGGAATTGTGGGGGGCACTTGAATGAAAATATAAGACGGAGGATGCCAGAATTAAGAAATTCCTTGTTGCAAAGTTCCTAGAATTTAAGATGATAGATATCAAATCAGTTGTCTCTCAAGCGCAGGAATTACAAGTAATCATCCACGATCTCCTAGCAAAAGGTATATCTTTGAAAAATACTTTAGTTGAACAAATTGGAAAAGTTCTTAATACTCACATAAACTATTTTGTAGGTTTAATTTTGAATGATGCTTTCCAAGTAGCAGCGATAATTGAGAAGCTACCACCAATGTGAAAAGACTTCAAAAACTACTTAAAACATAAACACAAGGAGATGATTATCGAAGATCTTACTGTCTAACTGCGTATTGAAGAGGACAATAAAGCTGCCGAGAGAAGATCAAAAGGGAATTCTACAATTAATGGAGCACATAATGTAGAATATGACCAAAATAATTCTAAGAAAAGGAAGAAAGCTAAACAAGAAAGCCATCAACCCAAGAAGAAATTCAAGGGAAAATGCTTCAATTGTGGCAAGATTGGCCACAAGTCCATGAATAGTCGAGCCCCGAAGAAAGGTAAGAAAAAGGATCAAGCAAATATGATTGAATCCAATAATGAATGTGATGATTTGTGTGCTATGTTCTCACAATGCAACTTGGTGGGAAATCCTCGCGAATGGTCGATGGATTTTGGTGCCACCCATCATGTATGTGCCAACAAAGAGTTGTTTTCGTCATTCGCTCCGGCTCAAGTAGAAGAAATGATCTACATGGCTAACTCCGCTACTGCTAAGGTAGAAGGAACGGGAAAAATATGCTTGAAAATGACTTCAGGAAAGGTCTTGACACTTAACAATGTCCTGTATGTTCCGGAGTTACTTAGGAATTTAATTTCTGTTTCACTTCTAGACAAGAACAGATTTAAATGTATAACCATTTCTGGAAAAATTATAATTAGCAAAGGAGAAATGTATGTAGAAAAAGGCTATCTCACCGAGGGCCTTTATAAGATGAATGTAATGAATGTTGAAATAAATAAAAGTTCAAATTCTTCTTATTTGCTTGTGTCTTATGATTTATGGCATGAACATTTAGGCCATGTTAATTACAAAATGTTAGGAAAACTGATTAACTTAGAAGTTTTGCCAAACTTTGAGTGCAATAAATCAAAGTGTCAAACGTGTATAGAATCAAAGTATACAAAGCATCCTTATAAGTCCGCTGAAAGGAATTCCAATCCTTTAGACTTGGTACACACTGACATTTGTGATATAAAGTCAACACCATTATGTGGTGAAAAAAATATTTCATAACTTTTATTAATGATTGCACTAGATGTTGTTATGTCTATTTGCTAAATAGTAAGAATGAAGCGATAGATGTGTTTAGGCAATATAAAACTAAAGTCGAAAATCAGTTATACAAAAAGATAAAAATGATAAGAAGTGATAGGGGAGGAGAATATAAATCTCCCTTCACGGAAATATGTGTAGAGAATGGAATCATCCATTAAACTACGGCCCCGTATCACCTCACTCTAATGAAATTGCGGAAAGAAAAAACTGTATTTTAAAGGAAATAATGAATGCCTTGCTTATAAGTTCCGGTTTACCACAAAACTTATGGAGGGAGACTATCCTTACAACCAATTGTATACTCAACAGAGTTCCCTATAGTAAGGCATAATCAATTCCTTATGAAAAATGAAAAGGAAGGAAACTCAACTTGAAATATTTCAAAATGTGAGGGTGTCTAACAAAGGTCCAAATTTCTATGCCTAAAAGGGTTAAGATAGGACCTAAGACAGTGGACTGCGTGTTCATAGGATATGCTGAAAGTAGTAAAGCATGTCGATTTTTGGTTCATAAATCCGAACATTTGAATATTAATGAAAATACGGTAATTGAATCAGACAATGCTGAATTCTTTGAAAATATTTATCCATTTAAAATTAGACATGAACAGTCTAGTGGGGGATCTAAATGAACTCGAGATGAACCAAGTGAGAATGTACATAATGAAGAAAATTCAAGACGTAGTATACGTCAAAGAACGTCTACTTCATTTGGATCGAATTTTGTAATATTTCTCTTAGAAAATGAGCCTCAAACATTTAAGGAAGTGATGACATCTTCGGACTCATTCTTTTGGAAAGAGGCAGTCAATAGCGAGATTGATTCAATCTTAAGTAACTATACATGAGAATTAGTTGATCTTCCTCCCGAAAATAAACCTTTAGGATCTAAATGGATCTTCAAAAGAAAGATGAAAGCGGATGGCACTATTGACAAATACAAGGCAAGACTTGTAGTAAAAGGCTTCAAACAAAAAGAAGGCCTTGATTACTTTGATACATACTCGCCAGTAACAAGGATAACATTGATTCAAATGTTAATTTCCTTAGCGGAAGTATATGATCTTCAAATCCATCAAATGGATGTGAAAACCACTTTCCTAAACAATGGCATACGAAGTTTGATCAAACCATGTTGGTAAACGAATTCAAAATAAATGAATGTGATAAATGTGTTTATATTAAAGACACTCCAAATCACCAAGTCATTGTATGTTTATATGTGGATGATATGTTGATCATCAGCAGAGATATTTCTGACATGAATGCAACCAAACAAATGCTCAAGAACAAGTTTGATATGAAAGACCTTGGAATTGCAGATGTGATCTTAGGTATAAGAATTCACCGAACTCCATAAGGTTTGGCATTGTCACAGTCTCATTATATCGAAAAATTACTTGACAAGTTTAAGTATATGGAATTCGGTATTGTCAAGACTCCATTGGATGTGAACTTTGCACTTCGAAAGAATGAAGGTGAAAGTGACTCACAATTGGAGTACACAAGAGTATTGGGATGTTTAATATATATAATGAATTGTACACGACCAGACATAACATGCGCTATCAGTAAATTGAGTCGGTACACGAATAATCCCAACAAAACTCACTGGATGGCAATGAAAAGAGTTTTAGGGTATCTTAAATACACTCAAAACTATGTTTTGCATTATAATAAATATCCTGCGGCACTTGAAGGATATAGTGATGCAAATTGGATCACCGGATCGAAAGAAGTAAAATTCACAAGTGGATATGTATTTACTATGGGTGGAGGAGCAGTCTCTTGGAAATCATCCAAACAGACTTGTATTGCTTACTTTACAATGGAATCTGAATTTATCGCATTGAATAGAGCTGGTGAAGAAGCAGAATGGCTCTAAAATTTCTTGGAAGATATTTCGTATTGGCCCAACCCAGTGGCACCAGTATGTATACACTGTGATAGCCAAGCGGCAATAGGTATGGCAGGGAGCATGGTGTACAATGGTAAATCTGGTTACATACGACGAAGACACAATACCGTTAGGGAACTTCTCTCTAGTGGAATTATCACTGTAGACTATGTAAAGTCAAAGGATAATGTGTCGGATCCACTTACAAAAGGCCTATATAGAGAAAGAGTAGAAAGGAAATCCAAGGGAATGGGTTTAAGGACTAGGACAAGTCAGCATGGCGGTTACTCTACCTAGCAGACTGGAGATCCCAAGAGTTAGGTTCAAGGAGATCAAACAAAGTTGTTTCTTGCAGGTTCAACATTGTCAATTACTCACCCATTCTCATGATGTAGTCAATGTTTAGTAAAAACGGATAAGACTTAAGGTGAAAAGTCTTTTAATGATTATCTAAATTTGACAGATTTGATCAAATAGTTTAATCTAAAGAATTGAACGTTTAAAAATCACCTATGTGAGGGCGAAGTGGAAGCCGCTTCAAAGAGAATGTTAGTAAAGGCCTATTCTATAAGCTCTCATGAAATCGGGACGCGTTCATTGCTGAAAAGAACAAAACCATGAGAACCATAAACGTTAAAAGGCTGGTTGTGTGACATGTATTGTCTAGGTGTACATTAAAGCTCGACGGTTCAAAAATATCAAATCTACCGATTGACCGAGTGCATCCGATGCATGTTCTCTATAGAAAGTTCAAAGGGAAACCCACTTATCCAGATGCAATCAGTCTTTGCTTGATGATCACATATTTGTCTGTAAAAAAAAAATTTATATGAAAAATAGCCATTCTTCATTCATGTGGGGGATTGTTGAGTTCATAGTATATGAAAGAAGTGTGAATGAAAAAATGGAGAGTAAAATGGTGGAGAAAAGGAGACACTAAAATGGAAAGTGTACTCCCAAATTAGAAAGCTTACTCTTTCTGCCACATTGGTGGAAGAAGAGACCTTGGAAGTGTTTATAATCAAGAACACTTACTCCACATGGTAAGTGAGGATAGAAATAAGATATGCCTCACGCCGTCGTCATTGCTCGCTCGGCTCGGCTTCGGCTTCGGATTTAGATATGTCAAATGATCGATCGATAAGATCTATCTTTTTTGACAAACTTTATTTGACGAAATCTGATCAATGACAAAAAATGCAGGAAATTTTTTCTGTGTGTTTAATACTCCATTTATATGCATGCAGTAACAGTAACAGATGCAATGTTCGAATTGAACTGATGCTTCAGAAAAGTTACACTGTTTTGAACTAATGCTTCAGAAGGAAGCAATTCTTCAACAAAATGACAAACTGATTCACGAAATGGCATGCCTGTTCGGAACAGACACACTGTTTGAACGAATGGACATGAATTTTCAGAAAAGGTTACACCTTTTAAATGAACCATAGCCATTTTCCAGAAAAGGCATCTTGTGGCTATATAAACCTGCTTTCATCCACAGGTTTTGGAACAAAATTTCAGAATAAAAAACATTCTTCTTGTCTTAAAATATTCTGGGTGATCACTCAAAACGTTCAGTGAGTTCGAAGATATTCCAATTGTTTGAGATACCACTACAGTTGGTTTGTTTGGCCATTTTATCCTGGGAGAAAAAATTCCACAACCTCGGATACAGTGAGGGGAATTATTTCCTTAAGGAAACTTCGTGAATTCGGACGACTTGGCCATTTTTGTTTCATCTTTATTTCTAAAAATTAAATACACCTCTTAGAAAGATTACTTTGATCTTCTGTTGAGGGTATTTATTGCACTTCATTGTGTTCTTGTCTTTAAGCATAGAACTAAAGTTGAAGTTGTTGTTCTACATATACAGATTCTGTGTACCGAGAAAAACATACAGGAAACAACATTGTGTCCCTTTTGACGCATCATTTTAGCATTTTTGCATGCATCTGCATGCGTTTTATGGAGGAAAAAATATATTTTTCCTTTTTGTACTTTGGATTTTTCGGATTAACAACTTTCACTTATTTTTTTTTAAATTTCAAACTAATTTTGTCTAAAAAATTAATCTCATCGATCATTTGACAAATTGAAATCCAAATCCGAAGTCAAGCCAAGCGACAACGATGACAGCGCGAGGCACCTCTTGGTTCTTGCGTCACTATCGACTTGAAGAAGTGTTACTCAATAAAAACATACTAAAGTTGTTTTCTCCCACCAATGTGGGAGAAGTACACTTTCCGTCCATTTTCCATTCACACTAATTGAACCCAACATATTCATTCATAGGATGTCATGGCTTCAAGTCGTGGAAATAATCTATGACAAAAATAAATATAGAGTAAGACTATATATTATATATCTTTGTGGTCTCGTCCTTTCCTGAGTTTTACACAGACAAAGTTTTAGTGCACTGAATTTTTTTTACTTCTAGCTTTAAACTTTGTATATCAACTATCAATTTATGTTGTTTAGACTTTTTAAAAATATTTTATAGCAGATTTTTTAAAAATATACTACCATTTTAAAAAAACTTCAACATATATATATATATATATATATATATATATATATAATGTGATATCTTTAAAGAGTTGGTAAAAGTTACCTGATAATATAAAAAAATATATATCAACGGTGCATTAAATTTAAACTCTTTAAAATATAGCAAAGCGGAAGTTCGCTAGTAATATATAATAAATATATAATCGGTGCTTTGTTCAAAACTTTAAGTGTGATTACTAAATACAATTTACTGACTTGACACGTAAAGTAAAATACATAATAATTAAGCACGTGAATAATTGCTCTACCTCAAACTACAACAACTATTTTTATCGAAAAATACAAAATTTTCCTCTCTTTGTTTTTACTAGTGAAATGTTCACATGGTGGAACCACCAGAACTAATTTGACTTCATGTACAAAATCTAAAAAAAAAAAATCTTAAGACATATTTCCTTGTCGGATTTTTGAAACTATTTACCAAAATCCCTTTTTTTGTGTGTAAAATATCTTATCTTATATCTTGACTTATCTTTTGTTGATGTTGTCTTGTTTTAATTGATTTTGTTTGCAGTGTTAATGAAAAAGGTAAACCGCTTGACGATAAGGGGAAGGCCAATAATCAGTACCACGGCGGTTAAAATATGTGTTCCCTTCAGATAAGACAAATCGTCTTTTTTGATGAAAAATCTCAATTTTTAAAAGTCTCTCTTTTCCCACGACAACTCCCATCCTTTGTTAATGATTGATTCTATTTTCAATCTTAATGATAAAAATGTAAATATACATTATTCATATATATATATATATATATATATATATATATATATATATATATATATATTTGATTTGTTAAACGACGTGAGCAAGGGTACAAAATCCACTCTAAATCGCCTTATTTCCTTCTTTTAATTATTTACAATTACAAATACAATTAGCAATAGATAGAACCAAAAAAAGGCCCTTTAATAAGATAAATTAATCATCCATAGATATATAAACATTAACCCCCTGTCAACATTAAAATACACCAAAAATAAATAAAACGCGTTAAAATTATACAACAAGAAAATGGTTAAATTGTGATGAAATATTTGAGACGAAACATTTTTGTTACAATTTGTGATAGAATTTTGACTAATTTATGACAGATTATATTTGTACAAATATAAAATTTTTAATTTTTTTATTTTCACATATAAATTCAAAGAGTAACTGATTTGTGATAACTTTTTGACAAATTTAAATATAATTTTTGTGACAGATATATTTTCTGTCACAAATTAAAATTGATGTGAAAAAATAGTAACTTTCTGTCACAAATTCGTTACTAAATTTGTGACGGATTAAACATTCCATCACAATTATTTTTTAAAAAAAATAATTAATATAATAAAAATTTGTGAAAAATTTATTCCGTCACAATAAAAAAAATATATTTAAGACAGATTTATTTTCGTCAAAATCAGAAATGGGCGATTTCCCTCTAAAAAATTTTAACGTTATCGATTTCCCTCAATTTTATTTTTACATCTTTTTCAGTTTCCCTTCAAACCCTTCATTTTCATTTCAATTTCTTCATTGTGCCAGTTTCCCTCAAACCCTTCACTTTCTTCTCAATTTCTTCATTGTGCACAAAAAATCGAATTAAGTGAGTTTGCTTTTAGGGACGGGAGCTGAAAACTTGCTAAAGGTCGATTTTTTTGTGTCTTCATCGAATAGGTAAGTGTTGATAGTGGTGGTGATAGTTTATAGATGTAGATTGTCTGTGGTGATTGCAAATGTCCCTAGTGCTGATTATAAGATGTATTGTAAAATTCTGGCTCCGACACTCTATATATGTGTTGATTTCATGAATCATAAGGTACTGTTTTCTCAATCAACATGGACTTGGCAGAAAATAGATTATAATGGATGTATCCTTGAAGAAAAAACAACGAATCTGGGTCAAGGTTAATTTTAATTGGCATTCTTACCCAAGGGTATTAAGTTGGGGTTGTCTCGAACTGACCCAACCCCTGTAGTCTTACATTAGGTTTGGTACTTGAAAGGAACCCTTCAAGTATGGTTGCAGTGTAGTCTTTTAAGTGTGATTGCAGTGTTTATGGACATAAAAATTAGTCTGTTCAACTTCAACTAATTTGATTGTTGTACTACCTAGTCTAAGTTTGAGGTAGTGGATCTACTTATTTGCTGGGACCGTACTGCCTTCTGTTAGTGTTGATAGTCGATAGATGTAGATTGTCCGTGCTGATTGCAAATGCACCCTGTGCTAATTATGACCTTGTTCTATTTATCTTTGTGTTGTTGCATTCTTCATTTGTTTAGCTTTTTGCAATTGATCCTCTAGAGAAAGAACTCGGGTTGTTGTTGGTATTCTAGGTAGTGAACTAATGATGACTCCAATGACCATAACTGTGATATAACTCGTTTCTTTCATTGTTAACTCCATAAAAAGTTGGTTTCTGTCATGTTTATATTTTAATTCAACGAATTGAGGTGATTTCTTTATGTATGGTTATTGTTGTGAAAGATGCACTAGGGATATAAGTGTATTGTGGCCAATGCTAATGTTCGCTCCATTACAGTATGTTTTATTCTAACTAGGAAACTAATAAAAGAGCAAAAATATGTCTTAAGTTAAAGAAATTAGACTGATGTGAACTGATAAAATTTAGATATGAGTCAACACTATAGATATAATAGACCTTTAGCTTTCAAAAAATGGGAAGGAATGGAAATTCCACCAAAACATCTGTGATTCCTATTTTGCAATCGAACATAAAAGATACAATAAGGGATCATCTTCCAGACTTTCTTGATGGCTCTGTCAACTTTCCAACTATTCTAGCCTTCAACTGCTTCTTTAATGCCTCGAGGTATGATCCAACTTATATGCATGGATAGAAACATAGACCACATATCTGTAGCTACTGGGCAATGTCAACTGATTTTGAATTCTGATAACACATGTAACCTTCTGCCTACCATCTGAATTTTTCTTCTGCAGAGGTTGTCTTGCATGAGACAAGCTTCTCTAAGGACTGTCCATGAGAAGCATGCAACTTTTATGGGAAACTTGATATTTTAAGTAACTTTAGTAGTGTTATCCGTGTTAACAGAGTGATTTTAGGAAATAATTCATTCAAATAAAGTCTGTTAAGAATGTACTTAAGCTAATTAATGAAATATTCTGAATGGGTGAATATAGGAAAAACATCTGAAATATGTTAGGGGCAGTCTATATATACAAACCTATGACGATGATAAGTGTTATAAGGGAATACAAACTAGTTGAGATAAAGATTTGGTCGGTACATTTATGTTTGGTTTGGTGCTGGTCAGGAGTTTGTTTAGTTTGGTTTGGAGATTAATGTGTGTTTGGGGGTAATTGGTGGGTGATGTTTAGAGAATCTTTAGTTCCAGAAACCCCTTCTTTGCTTTTATGACTGAGAAATCTATCTAAGGCCAACTTTTTAGGACCAAGAACAACGTCCAGAACTTAGGGGTAATGGGTTCAACCATTTCTAATTTTAGAAACCCCTAATTGTCCTAAAAGAAATTCAGTGGTATTTACTTTGTCAAAAGATGTTTGTGGTATTAGAATGAAAATATGCCTAAAATGGAGCAGTTACAGCTTATTGAGGACATGACCCTAGATAGGAAGGTTTGGAGGACACGAATTAAGATAGAAGGCTAGTGCTATTTTAGTTCGTTATTGTAGGGTATTACTTTGTCTTCACTAATGTTTCTTGCTTAAGCTATGTAAAAAATAAAACTTGAGTTATGAAGGCTAAAAGTTTTTTTTTCAAGAACTTTGTTTTGCAGCTATAAAATACTTGTTATTTTAGAATATGAGTGATACGCCATCATTGGTTGTTGGTTCTCCTGATACTCCTTGTACCATAGATATCCTTATTGGGTCTAGTAGCAGCTCATCAACAGCTAGGCGATTGGTCATATCAATTGTAGGAGAAAAGTAAGAGAAGATATTTTTACAAAAGTTATTTAGTTTTTCAGAAAAATAAATTTCATAAAATGTATAATTTACTCTTTATAATTATATTTCAGATTTGTCCCTAATGGTCATTCTATCTCAAAGATAATCACAGAAACTTTTAAGGAACGACAAGATGCTACTGGATACACATGGAGGGGTGTTACTGAGTTCACACGTAAATTCTATTGGAATGAATTCATGGTAAATATTACTTTCTATTAAAAGTTTATAATTTTGTTGTTGTGTTTATGTCTATTAACTAATTTTTTTCTTTCTAGAAATCTTATCAGTGGAATCCTACAGAGAACTCCATAATCGAACGCACCTGGAAGAATGTGGCATCCAACTTATATACAAAAAGAAAATATCACTGGAGAAGAGAAATAAACAAACCAAATTTTGTGTTGGATGATGTTTGGTAAAGCTAGAAGACATATTGGATTTCTAATGAGTTTAAGAACAAATCTCATATTGCAACTCAAAATCGATGTAGTGAAACTGGTGGTCCGGCCACTGGTCCAAGCAAGCACACCGGTGGTTCCAGGTTAAAAGTGGAGCATACTATAAAATTGATAACTTTTGTACTTTAATAGATTAATTCTTTGACTTTATCTCCAATTTTAATGTTGAACTTTTTTTCCAGGAAACCGAAATGGGTCGTGAACTAAATTCATGGGAGATATTTAAGAAGGTGCCCCCCAAAAAGGATGGCAGTTTTGTTGATGTCAAGTCGAAAAGCATTAATGTAAGTTTGCTAATAAGATTCTCATTCTTTAGATCTTGAAAACATGAGATCAATATATCTCTCATGAAGTAGTGAAGCCGTGTGGGGCCAATTTTGATTCACTACACTTGTTGCAATCTTGTTCTCTTAAAAATCTATTTTTGTTAAAATCTTGAAGTCTAGTGAAGCTGAGTGTGGCCTATTTCGATTCACTAGCATTGTTGTTGACATCTTGTTATTCTTGTTGTGGTTTACTTCTTGTGTTTGAACTTGATCCTGTACCAATACCTCTATGGTCCATCTTTTGGTTTCTTCTAGCTTTTCTACTAGAGGATAGAGACTTTGATAATTGTTGTTGAACTGTGACACACGAATAATTCATGGAGTTTAACACGTTCATCAAATCACAATGCCACTATTTGTTTCTGAATTTTGTAATAGAGTTTACTTCTGCTATATAATGTATCAAGATTCTGTACATGTAATATTAAGATGGAAAAGGAATTTATTGCTATCACAAAATGCAGAATATACTCTGCAGCTTGATAACAAGTCAATGATCACTTGTTCTATTTTGGATCATGGGTTCAAAATTTCAAAACTTACATAGGAAATTCACTAGATTTACTCTAAAAAATTGAAAACATAATCTGTACAAACTTTTCTCCTGAAGTTCCTAATACAATGAAGCCCTAAAATTTTAGGTCACTGTCAATCATAGAAACCTTTGTTATATCTCTTTCGAGAACTACAGGGCTTAGTAAAAATTAGAGTCGTAACGCTAAATCTGGCTGATGCGAGGATCCAATCTGTAAACTAGCACTAGGGGAGCCCGATGTCTGGACTTGTACTTTCAGGTCAGGTGGAACCAACATTCTGCTCTTCTGCTGAACCGAAGATGCAGGCCATGATTCACCTGAAGGCCTTACATTCTGTTCTGTACAAAAGTTAGGATTTTTACCTTGTGGTAATGAATTTCCGGAATACAAAATTCCCTAGCTTTCTAACTTCTTATTATCTCTTCCATGAAGCATCCCGAGTACTTGATTAGGCCTACATGCCTCTTGTAGGCCTGATTGTTCTTTAGATGCAGAAAATCTTGACAACTCCGCTTGGGAGGTAGATGCAGGATTTACCCAAGAAAAACCCCCATCACCGAGACCCTGTCTGGTTAGCTCATTTTGACTATTCAGTCTAGTCTTCGAGCTGGTTAACTAATACAATATTTATTATTTCAATAAGTCACTTTCTTTATTGAAGAAAGCTGAAATTGTTGAGTATAAATAGAGGAACAACAAGCTTTTAGAATAGTCATAGGAAAATAAAAATCAAAGCAAATTCCATACAAAACACTATGACAGACAAATGATAATATATAGATTATGGAATATAGAGATTCTCATTGATAATGGACAGCAACTTTATGTAGTTACTGCAGTATAGGTGATATTGGTATATATGTATATTGTTAAAGCTGCGTTTACAACGATGAAAGTGTACAAGATTCTTATTGCAGATACCATAAAACACAGATAAATGCTACAAGGATCAGTGATAAACTTGCTAAGTATATGATCCTTTTTCCTATTAGAGCTGTAAAAAGTACTCCTTATACAAGGATCAGTGATGACTTATGCTACAAGGATCAGTGAGTAATCTACGACTATACAATTTTAATTTTTTAAATTGGTCAAAAGTGAACACGTTCTATTCTAAATTTAATCCTGCCTTTTGTAAGTTAAAAACACCAGACTTGATACTCTCCTAAATTTATGTACCTATACATGATAAAATACTTTGTTAGCCTCGTCCTTAAAATACTTCTATAAGATATCTCATTTCAGTATTCCTAAAATGCTTTTTGTGAAACACCTACATCTTATAAGCTTCAAGAATCTGAAAATTTCACTACGTTCGCCGGCTGAAAAAAGCCATACAAATTGGAGTCCTAACTTTGAGTAATGCAAGTAGTGATGATTGAAGAATCCATAAACCATCACCACAAATCAATCCATTATCCATGCTTTGCTGAGAGTGATCTAGAGGTCAAAACTGTGGCTGTTGAAATGGAAAATAGCCTGATGACCTCTTCTCTGCAAGTTCTGCCTTCTGCACTCCTTAGGAACACTACTCTGACTATTTTTTTTGTTCTGCCTACTACCATTTTTTTGCTTTTGTACTATTTTTGTTAGCTAATTATTTGCATTTTTAGGATAAAATGGAGGTTGTCATAGCTACTGCTCTTTCGGGATCAACATATGATTCATCAGAAGATCAAGAGCTCGATATAAATCGCATGTACTTTGATGTTGTGGGTGGAGCGAAAAACAAAATACTTGAGAAAGAGGTGTCGTCTATGAGAGAAAATCAAGAGAGAGTTCTTCAAGAGCGTGTAGAGTTGGAGGTGCAACAACGAGTAGAGCAAGAGGTTTCCCGTTTGAGGTAACAAAGTAATGATCGATTCAAATCTATGGAGGAGCAATGGTCTCGCATGATGAGCGATATGGCATTATCTTCTCACTTATTTAGTAATCCTACTCTCCCTAATAGGGACTCATTTAATGCTTAAGTGTTTAATATTTTGAGACTTTAGTTACTTGAAGTGTCGACTTGAACATTGTCACACTTTTTTGGATAGTTATATGCTTTGTATTTTAAACATTGGTAGACTTTTGCTTATTGAAGTTGTGATTTTGCATGTTTTAATTAACTTAAGGCGTTTTTTATTATAAATCTTGTATTATGTTTTATATATATATAGTGTGTGTGAGAGATAGCATAGTATTTGTAATTATTATTTATTAAAATTAAAAATTTAAATAAATTTGTGACAGATTTAATTTGTCACAATCTATCTTAAATTTGTTACTAATATTGGTAAAAGAGTTATATTGTGACTGAATTAATCTGTCACAAATTATTTGTAACGAAATATATTGTCACAATTGTGGTGACTAGATTTAAAAATTTGTTACGAAAATTATTCTGTCACTATTTTATAACAGAATATTCTGTCATAAATTTGTTATAAATTTGTGATGGAATTTAAGTCAAATTTAAGGATTTATATTGTGACGGACGATCTGTCTCAATTCCGTCACAATAATTTTGTGACTGAACTTAAATCCGTCACAATAATTTTATGATCAAAGGTTCTAAGATGCACGATTTTCCATCACAAATCCGTTACAATCATTGATTTGTGACAGATTTGTAACTAAAATCTCTGTCACAATTTAGCCATTTTCTTGTAGTGATTACAAATACATATAATAATATAGTACCTACCATACAGAACAAATTAGAAAACTCTCATATACACTTTTTTTTTCTAAAAAAAAGAAGAAGAAGAAGTAATAATCCCTAAAATAGCTAAGCAGACATGCATCCAACACCATATCTAGTATCGGGAAAAAAAGAAAAAATCCACTACAAATAACTCCAACCATTAATGAAAAACTGAAAAAGAAAAGAGTTGTGGGGATCACAATAATTAATTGTGTAATTAGTTAATAGTTAGTTGTAAAGAGTTAGTGGTAGCTTAGTTAGTTAGTGATTGTTATGCTGAGCTGTCAACACTCAACTGTCTATAAAAGGAGCATATTGTACAGCTTGGTCCATATATGAAATTGAGATTCTTTCTACTTGCAATAATCTTCTCTCTACAACTTCGTGATTGATATCTTCAACATGGTATCAGAGCGAAGGTACTAGAAGATCTTTGTATCAATCAGTGAAGCTCCGGAGAAGAAGTAATAGAAGAACTAGTGTTCCAGTGACTCTTGAGGTTATGCAAGAGTTGAATCTTGAGGTTATGCAAGGTTGAATTTCAAGCAAATTACTCAAAATTCACTGCAATTACTCAAAATCTTGACTACTGAGGCAGTTAATAGCTCAGTCAAAGGATCGACTTCACATGCAACTACTCAGGTGGAGGATCAGATCGATCACAACCACCATTCGCTATATATTTATCCTTCTAATACTCAAGGTTTGGTCCTTATTTCTATTCAGCTTATAAGATCTGAGAATTGAGCTTTATGGAGTAAGTCTATGAAACTAGTGCTAAGAGGCAAGAAAAAGTTAGGTTTTGAATTTGGAGGAGAGTTTTGACTCCAGTTTGCATGAGATTTGGAACAAATGTGATGCTATAATTCTTGCATGAATTATGAACACAATTTCTAAGGATCAAGTTAGTACTGTCATCTATGGATCCAATGTTCATACTGTGTGGTGTGATATGAAAGAGAAATTTGATAAAGTGAATGCATCTAGGGTATTTTATCTGCATAAAGAGATAAGTACCTTAACTCAAGGTGCAAATTCAGTCTCTATATACTTCTCGAGGATGAAGGAGTTAAGAGATAAATTTGAGGCACTAATGCCTACTCCTACATGTGCTTGTGTGGAATCTAAGCAGTATGCAGAACACTTTCAACAACAGAAACAGTAGCAGTTTTTGATGGGTTTAAATAAAACTTACGCTCAGGCTAAAAGTCAAATATTAATGTTTGTACCTCTACCTACTGTTAATCAAGCATATTCTATGATTTTGAATATGGAAAGTCAAAGAATAAATCACAGTATGAAAACTAGAAGTAGTTCACGTAGTTATGGTGGATCTACTACATTATTGAGCAAGAGAATGATGCCTAAGAGTGGAAGGTCAAAGAATTTTTTGATAGATCAATGGTAAAATGTGACTATTGTCATCTTAAAGGTCACGCACAAGATATGTGTTATAAATTTCATGGCTATCCATCAGATTATAAGTTTAATAAGAAAGGAGGAATGCAAGCTAACAATATAACAGAAAGTAGTCTTTTTCATATTGTAGAGGGTCAGACCTCAACACTCTCATCTCAATCACATCACAACTATCATACTTCATAGGGTTCTCTTTCATTTTCTTATACTCAATACTCAAATCCTGGAATGTTCTATGGAAACTTGCCTCAAGGGTCACACTCTACTCAAGGGTGTCACTATCAGATTCCTACTACTCAGTATCTAGTAGCATTACCAACATTTACATCTAAACAATACTCTCAAGTTGCACAGATATTGGATAAAGGTAAAGCACCATAATATATGACCAATGCTGCTCAGGTTGGTTCAAGTGATGGCACTTCTACTGGTTCAGGTACTGTTACTACACTTATGAATTGCTTAAGTGCTTATAATTGGATAGTGGACATAGGTGCTACAGACCACATGGTTAAGAATAAGTATATGCTAACAAAGTCAAAAGACATATCCGGTCTACCTAACAACAAAGTACATCTCTCTACTAGAGAGCAAGTTTGAATTACAACTTCAGGAACTGCTTCAGTGTTCAATATCTTGATTGTGAAAGATGTGTTACATATACCCGAGTTTAAATATAATCTTCTCTCAGTCTCAAAGATTACTAAAGAGCTAAAATATATGGTTGGCTACTAAAGAGCTCTTTACTGGAAAGGTGATAAGGATTGGTAAAGAGGAGGATGGATTATACATACTACAGGGACACACCAACATAATTCCAAAAGAAAACAGACACCTGAGAAGACTCAAAGCAGCAGTCTGTAGCATTAGCTGATTATAGTATACAAAATGTCACTATGCTCAACAATAATGTTGTTAGTACTGATTTTACCTTACTATGGCATAAAAAACTAGGGCATGCACCTTTGAAAGTTCTTAAGAATGTTAGTGGCTTTAACTCTTCTCAGCTTAAGGAACATGTATGCACTGTTTTTCCTATTATAAAACAAACAAGACTTTCTTTTCCTGTAAGTCACTCATATGCTCCTACTGCTTTTGCTCTTGTTCATGTTAATGTGTGGGGCCTTTATAGGGTTCCTACTCATGATGTTAAGAGGTACTTCATGACTATAGTAGATGACTATACCAAGTTTACTTGGATATTTTTGATGCATTCTTAGTGTAAGGTGGTGTTATACCTTAAAGATTTCCTACAAATGGTCAAAAATCAGTTTGCATGTTCAGTTAAATATCTTAGAACTGATAATGGTACTGAGTTTTTTAATACTTACGTTTCTACCTTACTGGAGATTTAGGTATTCTACATCAAATTTCTTGTGTATACTCCTCAATAAAATGGTGTAGTTGAGAGGAGACACAGGTATATTCTAGATATGGCAAGAGCTTTGAGATTCCAAGGCTTTATTTCTTTAAAATTTTAGGGTGAATGTGTTACTATTGCAGTGTACATTCTCAATAGATTACCATCTATTTTTTGAATGGTAAATCTCCTTTTGAGAAATTGCATCACAAAGCTCTCTCCTTGCATCATCTTAGAGTTTTTAGGTGTCTTGGCTTTGCAACTGTAGTAAAAAGAAGTGAAAAGTTTTGTGCAAGAGCCATACCTACGGCTATGCTTGGTTATTCCTCATCTCAGAAGGGATACATACTATATGATCTAGCTCCAAAATCTTCCTGGTCAGTAGAGATGTTCAATTCAGGAAAAATATATTTCCTTTTCAGCACCATAAGGATCCTCTCTTACCTTTTTTTCCTGTGTTTTCTTTGCCTAGTGATGATCCTGCTTGTTCTACCCAAATTAATACTCTTTTATCTTCTTCTATGGATCATGTTCCATTACCTGTTTCTTCCATTTCAACATCACCGCTTCAGCCTCCACCTGCTGAGTTGAGAAGCTCTCACGGAGCTACCAGACCCCTGTGTGGTTAAATAACTATATCTCATCCAAGAAGCCTTGTCGTAATCCTATGACAAATTATGTGTGTTATGACCATCTTGATCCTGCTTATAGAGCTTCACTTGCTTCCATTTCTGCTATTATTGAGCCAATAATTTTTTACTATCTAGCAAGGACCCTCAGTGAGTTACTGCTATGCATTCAGAAATTATTGCTCTTGAGGAGAACAAGACTTGGTCTATGGTAGATGTTACACCTAGTCATGTTCCCATTAGATATAAATGGGTGTTCAAGGTGAAGTACAAGTCTAATGATAAGGTTAACAGGTACAAGGCTAGGCTTGTAGGCAAGGGCTATTCTCAATAGGAGGGGCTAGATTATACTGAAACTTTCTCACCAGTGGCTAAAATGGTCACTGTCAGAGCTGTTGCTGCTCTTGTTGCTTTCTCCCGCTAGAATATCTTTCAAATGGATGTTCACAATGCCTTTCTTCTGGGTGATTTAGATGAAGAGGTATATAAGGTTATTCCTGAGGGCTTTGCAAGCCAATGGAGACTTAGATGAAGGCTTGCAGACTCCATAAGTCCTTATATGGCCTAAAATAGGCTCCCAGGCAATGGAACTTGAAGCTAACTGAAGATTTAATTAGCATGGGTTTTGCTCAGTCTCATTATGACTATTCTTTATCCGCACAACAAGTTAGTCATGAACTGGTGATCATACTAGTATATGTAGATGACTTAATTTTGACAGGAAGCTCCTTAAAGCTAATTCAGCAAACTAAAATAAACCTGCAAGAGAAGTTAAAAATGACTAGGGACATGTACTTGAGGTAGAACAATAAATAGGTCGGGAAGAAGAGGCCAAAGTCATGCTTATACCATATTATTGTTGTAGGAGGTAGAGTAGTTACTAGCATATTGATATTAGTAAGTAATTAGATTAGCTTGTTAAATATATAACTAGAGATTGATTTGTGAAGATGTTGGGGCTAATGATCTGTATTATAAAGAGAGTCAAATGGAGGGGCATTATACGTTTTATAGAGCATGGGGATACTACGTATTGTGATTATTTTGTATAAATCACATGATCTCTCGTACCCATTATCTTTAGTGATAAAGAGCATTGATGTATGCTTCAGTACATTTTGATGTTGGAGTTCTTTTTTGAATTATATTGTGTAGCCATTACAAGAGAATTGTTGCCTATTCCGGTACAAAGCAAAGCAACAAGGGTTTTCTAGGTTTTCATTCTAGCAGTTTCTTCAGTTTGTCACTGGCATGTTAAGCCTTTAACCCCTGTGCTTATTGTATCAGTGGTGTGTTGTCCTTAATTTAAGTGATGAGAGCTTAACTTTGTATGGTTTTGATGCAAAAGTTGGTCATGGATGTCACACCCCGAGCCAAGGCCTTGGACGTGACATGCACCTGATACTGTTTCTAGCACAAGCGAACGTTCTATCATAGCACATGACAAAACAAATGACATGAAAGAATATAACTGAAACAATATGAGATTAAAATAAGATTTCTTAAAGAAGAAATATTTTCACCAATGTTTATTAACAACACTTAATATTAAACAATACTGTTGAAGTATTGATTTATTTGTTGTTGTTGTTTTTTTTTTAGTTTAGTAATTTTATTTCTGAAATTCAGTTATTTAGTTGAGATAGAATAGCATTTTATTAGTATCCTAGTTGAAAATAGAATAGAAGTTTTTTGTCTATTTATTTTCTAAGATGTGAATGAATAAATTGGGCAGAATATTTTTTTACCAAAAACATGTCTTTTCTTCTTCTCTATATTCCGTAGAACAATAATTGGTATCAGGAGCTATTTGATTCTAAGGGCTTGTGAGTTATAGAACACCGCCACAAAAACCCTACGTAAAAGTCAATATTGTTATGGCTTCCAGTAATTTCTCAATTCCTTCACCCCCAATTTTTTTGGTGAGAATTATATAATTTGGGCTGTCAAGATGAGAACCTATTTGCGAGCATATGATCTGTGGAAAATGGTAGAGGTTGTAGGAGAGGCAAATCCTTTTCCAAATAATCCAATTCTGGCGCAAATTAAGAATGACAGAGAAGAGGTTTCAAAAAATTTTAAAGCTCTCTTGCATACAATCAACACTTTTGGAAGTAAGTTACGCAAGAGTTATGGCAAGTGAGACTGCAAAGAAGGCTTGGGACAAATTGAAAAAAGAATTTCATAGAAGTGACAAGATCAAACAAATAAAAATGATAAATCTGAGAAGAGAGTTTAAAATTTGAATAATGAAGGATTCAAAAACTATTGAAGAATTTTCCAATATATATATATAAAACCAAATCAAACTTATGGGAGAAAAGCTTACAGATTCAAGAATCATGGAAAAGGTTCTTATGAGTTTCCCAGAAATATTTGAAGCAAAGATCTCCCCACTCGAAGATTCGGAGGATCTCACAAAACTGTCACCTTCAGAACTTCTACATTCTTTTCAAGCTCAAAAACAAAGAAGATCCTTGAGGCTAGAAGAAGCTACTAAACTTCTCTTCAAGCCAAGTTTAAAGGAAAGATGTAGATACAAAAGGAAGGTAAAATCCCAGAAACTTCTACTAATTCTAGTAGAAAAAATCAAGGCGATTCTCGCAATGGAGTCAAGAAGAAAGAAAACTTCTCTCCATGCAAGTACTGTAGAAAAAACAATCATAAAGAGGATGATTGTTGGTTTAAGGAGAAGAAACCACCTCTCCAGTGTACATATTTCAATAAGCTTCGTCATATTGAAAGGTTTTGTAGAGTGAAGAAGGAGAACAACCAACATACTTAAAAAGCCAATGTTTTGGAAGTTGAAGAACGGGAGGCGTCTGTGTTCATTACGATGGAACCAGCAAGATTGGACGATGAAAACACACAGTTTCTGGATAGTGGTTGCACTCAATACATGACCAACAAACAAGAATATTTTACGAAATTAGAATCTGCCAAAGGTAGTGTCAAGTTGGCCGATAAAATAAAGTTGGAGATTATTGGTAAAGGAACCGTGGCAATTGAAGCTCCCAAAGGTACTAAATTTATTTAAGATGTTTTGTTGGTACCTGATCTTGACCAAAATCTAATAAGTGTTGGTCAAATGCTAGAACAAGATTATATGTTACTGTTCAAAGATAAAAAATATGTTGTTTCCAAATCTAACAGCCAAGAAATGATAAAAAAAAAGTTTACCCTGATTTGGAACTCAAATTCTGAGCAAGTTTGTCAAAGTAGTGTACGTGAGCAGGATTCAAAATTATGGCACAAAAGACTTGGCCATTACAACTTAAAATCCATTCAATATGCTCAAAAGCATGATTTAGTGAAGGACTTGCCTGAAATTGAGTTATGTTCAAATATGTGTGAAAGTTATCAACTAGGAAAGCAACACAAATTGTCTTTTCCAAAGTTAGCAACATGGAGAGCAAGTGAGAAGTTACAACTTGTTCATTCTGAAATTTGTGGACTGATGAAAACTCCTTCAATCAATGGCAGCAAATATTTTATTCTTTTTATAGACGATTTTAATTGAAAGAACTGCGTATATTTTCTTAAGCAAAAGCTTGAAGTGTTTGCTGTTTTTAAGAAATTTTAAGCTTTTTATGAAACTCAAAGTGGATTTTCGTTGAAAACTCTTTGATCAAACAATGGGAAAGAGTATACTTCAAATGAATTTCATTTGTTTTATGATGATATGGGAATTGAGCATCAACTTAAAGTCACTTACTCACCCCAGAAAAATGGAGTTTCTGAAAGAAAAAATCAATCTGTTCTTGAGATGGCAATGTACATGATTTTTGAGAAAAAATTGTCGAAGTCTTTTTGGGCGGAGGCGGTAAACACATTAATTTATCTGCAAACTAGACTGCCAACAAGGGTTGTGTATAGAATAACACCAGTTGAAGCTTGGAATGGCATAAAACTATCAATTACGCATCTAAAGATGTTTGGTTCTTTCTGTTATACTCATGTACCAGCTGTCATTCCAGTTGCCTTGAAATTTATAAAAGATGTAATCTTGTTGTCCTGGAACCTTCAAACCTTCAAGTTGCCTACAAGTTGGAGAACGGAAGAAAGCGATGGAGGAGGAAATTGCCATGATTGAGAAGAACGAAACATGGAAAATTGTTGATAAATGACAGTGCCCCAATGCACACGTAAGTGTACATGGTCTACCAAGTAATATAGTGGCGTTCAAGAAAGCCGACTATCGATCCCACAGGGACTTGTTCTAACAACTATTTAAATTTCAGTTCAACTATTAAGATTCAATTGATACGAGAGTAACCAAAAGAGAGTTTGAATATTTTTAACTTAAAGTATAGTAAATAATGCATAAAATAAAAGTCGTGGAACAATCAATGGAGTAATGAACTAAATTAAAGTAAGAAAAAACTAAAAGATGAAGTTGCAGCAACCTCTTAGTCCTCAAAGACGTTCCAAGATATGTCCAAGATGATTACAAAATGTGACAATGTTCTATTTATATTATAGACTAACAAGCCTAAGTCGTGTAGGACAAGGATCACTTTTTAACCATGCTTGAAGTAGCCAACGCGTCGCGTGGCATATCTCATGGACTCAGCAACACACCACTTTGCAAATCTCATGGTAAGAGTAACGTGCCGCAGTGGTAATATCGTTGGAGAGAGGTGCATCATGGGGCATTTGCATCGGCTCACTAGAATTCACATCCAAAATTTTGGTCAAGTCCTTATCGTCCAATATTTCATCCCATGTATTGTGGTGTATTTACAATGGAATTCTAGCCTTTATATCATTAATATATAATCATAATTAGCTTACAAATCTTCCTATATAATCGTACGCCATGGATTAGAATCATAACAACACAATATCGATAACGATGAATCAAAACAAGAGCTAAGACTAGGCTAGTTCATGTTGATCTTCAACTTATTTTTCCGACTCTTGACTTAATCAAATTGAACTTTGAAAGTTAAAAATAAGTTATTCCACATATAACTACACATTTAAACCACTTGAAACTCATTTAACACATTAGAACCCAACGAAACCAACTCTAGCTCAAGCTAGTAAAACTAGTTTTCTCGATTGAACTCTAAATGACTCAATTAAGTACAAACTTATTTGAAATACACTTCGAACATTGTAATCACACTCTTAGACACTTATATGCTTATTTATATCATCATTTTATATAAAGAACACGAATTTCTCTCAAAACAAGGCTTCAAAATCTAGAATAGTAACACTAGAGTGCATAAATACATCCAACATTACCACCCCACACTTAAAGCCTTGTTTTTCCTCAAACAACTCTTTACTCTAAGCATCATAAGCTAAGGTGAATCTACACTTCTACTACATACAATACACTCAAGGAAGCACTACAATGACTACACAGAATGCTAGTTTCTACACTAAGCATGTTATACACAAGTGAAAGCTTATGAACACTATCTAAAACATCCCAGCCTCAAGACTTGACTCAACATGTGACAAACTCATGCATATTTATCAATAAAAGACATCATACAAATTATCACATTCATCAAACATATGTCCCTCACAAAAAGAGAGTTACCCATAATCACTCACAATAATGCAATTTATCATAATAGGTACAAGAATCATGTTGTGTTCACTCTAACAAGGAATTCACAAGTTACACATAATGAAC
Source organism: Capsicum annuum (assembly GCF_002878395.1). Taxonomy (NCBI): domain Eukaryota; kingdom Viridiplantae; phylum Streptophyta; class Magnoliopsida; order Solanales; family Solanaceae; genus Capsicum; species Capsicum annuum. The sequence continues at coordinate 19,089,469 of NC_061121.1, forward strand.
CATAGGCTTGCCCTTAGTGTAGCACTGCACTAATATCAGAATGATGAAGCTTAGGATAAAATAGGTATTTAATGGTTGTAATGTAGTCTAAGGGATGAGTAGGAACTATTTAGGTTGAATAGTGACTATCTTCCCTAAGCACTTTAATACACTACATTATACAATTAAAACCGTTCTCCAACAACCAAATTATACCACTTTTGTCTACCTCATTCCTTTGTTTTCACCCCATATTATTAAGCTCATTTACATACACTATGGTGGGAGGATTTTATGCACAACTCATTCAATTTGAACAAATTTTTATTCTTTTCATTACTTAACTCCCCACCACAACACATAAGAACTTTTTTGAACACCAATAACTATTACTTAGGGGCTTCAATTTTTATCTTTCCTCTTCTTCTTTCTCAAACTTCCTACTTAATTAGTTTTTCATTAAAGAGCCTAGGAGATTTTGGATCGAATTAAGGTCTATCAAAGAAGGGATTCGGCTACAATTGAGGCTGCCAAAGAAAAAGCTGAAGGCTCAATGGGGCTTACTAGGATTATGCATAAGGGTAGGTCAAAAAGAAGGCATAACACATGGCTATCAAAGAAATGCCTAAATCATCTCTCCTAAACCCACACTCTTTATTTCTCTTTATACACACACCGGACAAGTTCTAGACATCACATACAACAAGGAATATGCAATCACCTTACATCACACATGAAACATGTTCGAGTCACGTAGGATCATCATAGACTCCTAACCAAACAATAACATGAATTCAAATTTTAAGCCACATGTACAAGAGTCACAAATATGAACCTAGGAGTCTAAAAGGTAGTAATTCTTATAATCAACATGATTTTACAACCAAAAAACTTGCACCATGCAATCATATATAGCACTAACAAAAATATCCTACTTATTCCTAACCTAAAAAATTTTAAATTTACCCTAAAAATTTAAAAAAAACAAGAATTTTCCCACCTCATACTTAAAAATCAACTTGGTCCCCAAAGTATACTTTAAAAGTAGAGATAAAAATACTCCGTGAGGCCTCTAGGCCTAGCTAGTAGTATCTTCTTGCATCAAGGGGGTCTGGAGACCCCACACTCAGTCTTTGTCATGCTCCTTAGCTAAAGTTTTCTGGTACTCAGACTTTCCATCAACCTGCGACTAAACAAAAATAAAAACTACGTGAAGTAAAAACTAAAAACTGAAAAATAAAACATACCTACTTAACTCAGCTTGTCTCCCAAGCAGCGCCTAATTTAATGTCGCGCCACGACCCAACTCAACTCAAATAAATTCCTTCATCTTTTTACTCTCTTTTGGGAGCCATTTTCTCTTTTGTTTCTGACCTCTTGACTGTACACTATCAAGGTCAACAGATTCTTCAACATTAGCCTTTTCAGGCTCATATACCTTCATCATGTTGGGAAGCAGTGGTTTTAGCTTAGACCGCTCAACGATGTAATCCAAAGAGGTTCTTCGTGGAACAGGCTCCACCACCCCACACTTATCCCCCTCAATCATAGAAATCACGCAGAAGTCTTTATAGTGGGATAGTGTGTTAAGTGGCTTATAAACTTTAAAAATCGCCTTTTCATCCTCCAACCTTATTGTTAGCGTTCCCTCTCTCACATCAATTAAAGCTCCTCTCGTCGCTAAAAATGGATGCCCTAAGATGATTGGTACCTATTCGTCTGCCTGAAAATCTAGAGCAATAAAGTCAACAGAATAATAAATTTACCAACCTTATGAGGACATCCTCTATCACTCCTTTGGGATGGGCTATGGTCCCATTCGCCAACTGCAGTAGTACAGAGTTAGGTATAGGTTTCCCCAAACCTAATGTATTGAACGGAGATATGGGCATCAAGTTGATACTTTTCCCTAAATCATTAAGTGCCTACACTACCTCTCTGTTGCCAATCTGAATATGGAGAGTGAACTTCCCAGGGTCCTTAAACTTTTTCAGCATCTTTTGGGTAACCACAAAACTGCACTCCTCGGTGAGTGCTACCGCCACCACATCCTGCAACTTAACCTTATTAGCTACCACATCCCTCAAATACTTAGCGTACTTGGGCATACCCTAAAAAAACATCTAAAAGAGGAAGGTTAATGTGAAGCTCTCTAAATGTGTCAAAGAACTTCTTAAAACATGCATCCTCCTTTACTTTTTTGTGTTTGTGTGGGAAAGGGAGTTGTGGTATTTGTTTCTCCTCTGCTGCAACAACTTTTTCTTTTTCTTTTGAGTACTCAAACTTCCTCAACTTTTCAGCAACTCAGCCATTTACCTATTCAACCACCATATCATCATCAACCTCCTTAGTTGTCTTTGGAGGTTCTCCTTAAAGCTCCTTACCACTCCTTAAAGTGATTGTCATAACTTGTTTTGAATTTTTAGTATCTCCTGGCAACCCACCTTGAGGCCTGGTATTTAATGTCTGTGATAACTGCCCCAACTGCAACTCTAAGCTTCTCGTGGTTGCTTGTTGATTCTTTACATCCGCAACCAACTGTGTTTGATTAGCAAAAATCTGCTCCATCATTTCTTTCGTGTTGCTAGTTGATTAATTTCCTTGTGCCTGTGGTTGTTGAATTTGTTGTTTTTGGGCTTTCCAAGGCTAATTTAGTAGCTGAGTCTACCAGTTTATGTTGTAAGCGTTCCCATAATTTTGCCTTTGATCATTTCTGACATACATCGCAGACTCAGGATTGGCCGCACACATGGCCGCAAAATGACCACTGTTTCCACAAACCTCACACCAACCACTAGTTTTCTAAACTGCATTAGCTGCTGTTGTAGGTCGTGTAGCTCTCAATTTCAGGCTGCTGAACTGAATGTTTATTAAATTTTACAATGCCGCAACCTGAGCTAATAAAGCGATGCATTGGTCCACCTCCAACAAAACCTGCGACTTTCTGCATGGAACTCCTAGAATCACCATGTCACTCTGGATTTCCTCGTGCAATACGGTTCAATAAGTTGTACAGCTCATCATAAGTTAGCTCTAATGCTTGACCACCTGCAGCTGAATCTAGCAAAATTTTCGTATTATGGTCAAGTGCTTCTACAAAAGAAAGAGAAAGCACCTCATTGGACTGTTGATGATATGGACAATCTCGAAGAAGTGCCTTGAACCATTCCCAAGCATAATAGAGGTTCTTATCTGGCCTTTGTTTAAAGATCATAATTTCACTACAAAGTTTCACAGTCTTCCCAGACGAAAATAATCTAATGAGGAACATTTTGGCCAAGTTGTCCCATGATGTGATTGAATTTGTTGTCTTAGAGTTCAACCACTTTTTAGCTTCCCCAATTAGTGAATAAGGTAAGAGATGATGTGATTGAATTTGTTGTCTTAGAGTTCAACCACTTTTTAGCTTCCCCAATTAGTGAATAAGGTAAGAGTGTCATCCTCACATAATCAACATTCACATCCGCCGAAATGAATATGTCAGTAGCTCAATGAAATTCTGCAAGTGGGCCTGTGGATTTTAATGTGACAGCCCTGTAAATTGTCCACTGCTAATCAAAAGCTACACCATATTGTTTTTCAGCTCGAACCTCCCTCTAGCAGCTGGTTTTTGGAAAGGTGAGGTCAGATTTGTCAGAAGTGGGATTCCCACTTCACGAACTGTCCTGCGTGCTTCTTGTTCTTCAGCCATAGGAGCAAGATTTTCTTGATCTTCTTTGATTTACGAAATACGAGGGAGAGGGATTTCTACTCTCCGTCTTTGATGGAAACTTTGCTCGGGTTCGAGGTCTGATTTAACCAACTCCCAATCCCTTGCCAGCTTACTAATCTGTACCTGTTCCTGCAAATTCACCCCAAAGACCAAGCATAAAAACACCAACGAACTCTAAAAGTAAAACTAAAAGTAAACAGTTGCCAATGACCAAATCCCCAGCAACGACGCCAAAAACTTAACAGTGCACACACAAGTGTACATGGTCTACCAAATAATATAATGACCTTTAAGAAAGTCGAATATCGATCCCACAGAGATTGTTCTAACAACTATTCAAATTTCAGCTCAACTATTAAGATCCAATTTATGTGAGAGTAACCAAAAGAGAGTTTGAATATTTGTAACTTAAGTAAAGTAAATACGTAAAATAAAAATTTTGGAACAATCAATGGAGTAAAGCCCAAGGCTACATTATTAAATTTAATTCGTTAATTCGCTTATCTTAATTGTTGATTCGTAGGGTTACTTACGTGATCATGGTCTCCCGACCTCTAACCATTTACCTAAATAAATACGAGTTTTTTTGTTTAATATTAGATTTGTTTCAAAAAAATGTTTAATTTGATAGAGGAATAATATTCAAAACTTAAAGAAATACGAGCTTATTTGTTTCTAAAAAATGTTTGTTGCTTTATAGAAACGAATATCATTAATTGCTCTCGTTCAACTTAGCAACAATTTTAATTAGAGGTCGGTTTTGAGTGAAAATAATATCTTTATAATTTTAAAATAAAGTGAAAAAATATTTATATATGCATGCGTAGTCTATGCTTTCTGAAACCTTTGGTACGTGGTGCTCCCAAAACTGTTTTAATTTAACATATGAAAATCCGACCTCGTGATTCTTTTTACGTTCTCACCAACTATAGGTTAGGAGATAGTACAAAAAATAAAATGTCATGGCTAGCTTAAATTATGAAAGCCAAAAACCACACCATGACGTTGATAGTCATTTTTTAATACGTGATACTAAAAATTGTTTTATGAAGTACAAGTTAATGAAACAAACAAAAAGACAAACAGAAATAGTGAAAATTGATTATAGTGTGCCAAAAATATTATTTTAAAAAGCTGAAAATTAATTAATATGCTGAAAATTCATTCATGTGTTGAGAACTCATTTTACTATGTCAGTCGTCATTTTAGATGCTCAAGACTCTTTAAATATGCTGCAATGTTATCTTGATAATGCTGAAAATACTGTTAAAGTGCTGAAACTGTTAATTAAAGTGCTGAAAATGTCATTTCAATAAGCCAAAAACTTTATTAAACATGCCAAAGTGAATAAACACAATGCAAATCAAGTTAGACATCCAAATGTAATTTAATACGACAAAAGTTAATTAAACTTCTAAAAGTATGATTTCTAAGTGACGTGCACATTAATTAATAAATTCTATTTTATATTTGCTTTAGTGGTACACGTAATCACATAAGAGTACATAAGCCTAAGTTGGGTCTGCCTACGCGATTAATAGAGCAAATAAATCCCCCCCCCCCCCAACCCACCCCCCCCTTTCACCCACGCCCCACAACAAAAAAAACCCCCCCCCCCCCCCTCCCCCCAAAGCAATCCCCGTAATTTCACTAGTGTCATAGAGTGTATACAATAATTATTACAAACTAAAAAATGAATTTCAAAGATGGGCCAAGTGTGATAGTCCTTAAACCGATTTCTTGGCAACTCTTCAGGTTTCTGAAATCATTTTCTTTCTCATCCAACCTGCTAAACATAAGATAACAAACAAAACCAATCCAAAAATACAAACGTAACACTTTGGTGGCCCACAACCAACCATTGGCGCTGTCGAGATCCTAAGGATCTCAAGGATCCCAGGTAGGCTTACGCCAATGGGGTCATGAGATGCACAAAGATAGTTTCATATTTTCACATATAACCACACTACATCAATGGGAAAACACTTACTTATGAATGAGGAAGAAAACATATCACGTCAACAAAAGCACAACAAATCATAAAGATGCATGGACCAAATAGAAAGCTTATGATGTCAGCATTTTAAGTGATCAAAAGAACATACTCATATAAAATAATATAAAATAAGCTAATGAATGATTAGAGAAAACTAACCGGTCAACAGCCCAATGACAAAAGAAAATGAACTTTTCAAAGTGGATGAATAATTGTAACAACAACCAAGAACCAACCGTCTTTCAAAGCAGCAACAAGTAAAATTTAATACTCAGATGTAGTGCAATAGGATGAATTTTCGTATAGGGGTAGAAAAGGATGATAAGAGATGTCCCCAAAAAATAAGAACAGGCGATGTTTATATAATAAAAGAGTAAGGCAAATAACGTAAAAAGAATATATATTTTGTCAATCAATTAAGGAAAAAAAATAAAATCAGTCCATCAATCAATGACAAGTTTTCATAAATATCCCAACTATATTAGTCAAGTAATTTAAATCAGCCTAAGCATAAAAGGAAGAGAAATATCATTCAACATAGAGCATATTTGATGTAATCAATCAACAAAATTATCCTTATATAAAAAGATCACACTCAATAATGTAAAATTAGTCAAAATAATCAAATTATCCATCAATTCAATTTTTCTTAATTAAGTAGAGTGAATCAATCAGCACACATTTATCATAAATAGATTAAAAATATAAAATAAAAAACACTAAAATACAGATATGCATCCGCTTTTACTGATTAGAAAATATGAAACAATTAATCACAAAGTATTTTGATATCATACAAAATCATAAATTGTCAAAAAGTTTTCATACACAACCTGATAATGTAAATCAGACAGATCCCCGTAATTAAGCACGAAACAGTCAATATTATTTTGCACATAAATCAGACATCCAAATGAACATATGAACATCACAATTCCATCGCATGCATAACAAAAAAAATCAAAGTGAACATTTGGGGTTTAGACAGTTCACACACCAACAGGTGTTTTGACACACGGATATAAACACATAAACGTACATGACTTGCAAGAATAAATTCACAATTAATAATTAAGTTTAGTCAATTCCAAACGAAATAAAGAAATGTTGAAAAATAAATAAAAAATAGAAGAAGATGAGAACTTTTAAAATAGAAACGGGAAATCAAACCTTGGACGGATCCTTAAGAATCCTTCATGAGGATGAACGTTTTCTAGCGATTCAAACCGAAGTAGCAGTGGTAGGAGGTGGCTGATTGTTCCTCCGGCTGGGGATGTGCGACGGCGTCAACAATGGAGCATCGACGGGGTGCTGGGCCTTCTCTGATGGAACAGCGGCGGGGAAGGGCGAACTAGTCGCGATGGGGATGACCAGCGCTGATAGATCTGGGCGTTGACAGAGGAGAGTCGTGGCGCCACGGCTGGAGACGGACGTTTCACCGGCGGTTGCTGCGGATCTGGGCGGAGGCGGCGGAGGACGAGAGAGGCGGGTGAGGGAGAGGGAAAGAGAGGCGGGTGAGAGAGGGAGGTGGAGGCTGATGAAAATTGTAATGAGATTAGGGTTTTGGGGTTGTCGGATTAAAAAAGAAAGAAAGGTAATCTCAGCCATTAGATCAATTTTGATCAACGACTGGGATTTTAAGACTGTGGATTTAGAATGGCTAGGATTGCAAGGAAATGAGTTAAAATTGTAATGGATTGAGTAGAATAGGTTATAATTGTAAGGAATTTGAATATTATTGTACTAAAAGGTAAATAAATTGTGCATGGTAATTTTAATTTAGGCTGTTATTTAAATTAAAGTAGGGATAATAATATATGATAATAATAATAATAATAATAATAATAAATAACAATACTAAATAATAAATAAAAAATAATAATTAAATAATAAAAAATAATATATATAATAACAATGTCAATAAATAATAATAAATAAAAATAATAATATCAATAAATAACATTAAATAATGAAAAATTAGACAATATATTTGCAAAAATGTGAGTGTGCACAATTGCGTAATTTAATTATTAAAATATTGTATTTGATTTTAAAAATGATGCTAAAAGATAATAAAATGATTTATGCATTTTCTAAATTATAAGTGAGACACGTTAGCATGTATTTAAGGTAAAAAAATAATATGTAAAAATATTAATAATTAAAATTAAATAATTTTGATAAAATAACAGCCTAAAAGTGATATCGGGAGGTCGAAATTGGGTGTCAACAATGACATATCATGGCAAGAGCAACGCGCCACAGTAGTAATCTCATTGGAAGAGTGGTGCGTCCCGAGGCATTCACGTCGGCTCACTGAAATTCACATCCAAAATTTTGGTTAAGTTCTTATAGTCCAATATTTCATCCCGTGTCTTGTGGTGTATTTCCAATGGAATTTCAGCCTTTATACCATCAATATATAACCATACTTAGCTCACAAATCTTCCTACATAATCGCACACCACGGATTAGAGATCATAACAACACAATATTCATAATGATGAATCAAAGCAAGAGCTAAGACTAGACTAGTTCATGTTGATCTTCAACTTATTGTTCCGACTTTTGACTTAATCAAATTGAACTTTGCAAGTTACAAATAAGTTGTTCCACATATAACTACATGTTTAAACCACTTGAAACTCATTTAACACATTAGAACCCAATGAAACCAATTAGACACATAACTAGCTCAAGCTAGTAAAACTAGTTTTCTCGATTGAACCCTAAATGACTCAATTAAGTACAAACTTCTTTGAAATACACTTTGAACATTGTAATCACACACTTAGACACTTATATACTTATTTATATCATTATTGCACATAAAGCACACAAATTTCTCTCAAAACAAGGCTACATAAGCTAAAATAGTAACACTAGAATGCATAAATATGCTCAACATCACCAAACCTGAAAATAAGCAAGTCATTGGAGTTAAATGAATGTACAGAGTGAAACTAAATATGGATGGATCTATCAACAAGAACAAAACAAAGCTGGTCATTAAAGGTTATTCTCAACAGCCTGGAGTTGATTAATCGGATACTTTTGCAACTGTTGCAAGGATGGATACCATCAGAATTTTGATTGCATTAGCAGCACAAATAAAGTGGAAATATGGCATTTAGATGTTAAATCTGCCTTCTTGAATGAATTTCTAGAATAGAAAATTTATGTAGATCTACCCAAAGGTTTTATAATTCAAGAAAGTGAAAGTAAGGTGTATAAGCTTAAAAAAATTATATGAGTTGAAACAAGCTCCAAGGGCTTGGTATAGCAGAATCAATAATCAATTATTCAACTAAGGTTTCCAAAAAAAGTGACAATGATGCTACATTTTATGTGAAGACACTCCCTAATGATGGTTCATTAATTGTTTCTCTATATGTTAACGATTTGCTTGTTACAGGTAGTGATGAGGAAGAGCTGCAAAAGTTTAAAGTGAAAATGGAGAAACAGTTTAAAATGTCAAATTTGGGAGAGATGAAGTATTTTTTGGGGCTGGAAGTTTGCCAATCAAAATTTGAAATTTTTCTCAATCAACACAAGTACGCTTTGAAGATTCTGAAAAAGTTCAAAATGCAAAATTGTAAACCTATTCCTACACCATTGATTTTGAATACAAACTTATCAAAACAAGATGGAGCAGCGAAGTGTGATGTTTCAATATATAGAAGTTTGATTGGAAGTCCCTTGTACTTAACGGTTTCAAGTCCTGATTTAATGTATGTCACTAGTTTGCTTTGAAGATTTATGCAAAGTAACATCGACATTCATTTTGCTGCTGCAAAAAGAGTGCTTAGGTACTTAAAAGATACTTTACAACTAGAAATATGGTTTAGACCAGTTGAAAAAGGTGTTTTGCTTGTCTTTGTTGATAGTGATTAGGTCGGACATATTGACGATATGAAGAGCACTACTTGTCATTTTTTTTCCTTGGGTTCTGGTGTGTTTTCTCAGAATTCAAAGAAGCAAGAAATAGTGGCACAATCCACTGTAGAGTTAGAGTATGTAGCAGCATCTTTATCAGCATATCAAGCTATTTGGTAGAGGAAAATTTGAAGGATTTTGGAATGGAATTGCAAGTTGCAACTAAGATCATGTGTGATAATACTTTAGCAATTGCAATTGCAGAAAACCCAGTCCATCATAGTAACACAAAGCATATTCTTGTCAAGTTTCATGTCATTAGAGAATCTGAGAAAAATAAGGAAATCAATCTTGTCAATTGTTGTTCGGAGGATCAACTCGCTGATATATTTACCAAAATTCTTCCCAAATTCAGATTTAAAACCTTTTGTGAACAACTTGGAGTTACCAGCAAACACCTCAAGGAGGAGTGTTGACGTATTGAGTTATTTACTGTTATTTTTCTTTTTTAGTTTAGTAATTTTATTTCTGAAATTCAGTTATTTAGTTGAGATATAATAGGATTTTATTAGTATCCTAGTTGAAAATAGAATAGGAGATTTTTGTCTATTTATTTTATAAGATGTGAATGAATAAACTGGACAAAATATTTTTTCTATCAAAAATGTGTATTTTCTTCTTCTTCATCTTTGTATTCTGTAGAACAACAAATACTAATAGTCATAACAAAGACAAAAAATGACAAAGTTTGTTTGACAACTACACCTGCTTATGAAACCTCTAATAAGTACTAATACTAAAAGGAAAGAAAATATAAGAAAGTTGTCCAGCCTCCTGGTAGGAAAGATGTGACGCCCCAAAGTTTTGGGGCCTGTCACTCACCAGGATTGTGCGTGCCAACTAGGCCGCAACCTTGTCAGCTATGCAGGCGGCATGTGCTGAGGGAATATGCTGAAGTCGAAGATGAGGCAAAGGGGCATAACATGAGGCAACAAGCATCTATATACGTTGTATGATATGTCCTAAGAGTGCCAATGTGATTTGGAGAGGGCTTGGTGTGAGCCCAAGGGGGCGGAGGCATGGTGAGGATCGTGTGCGGTGTTCGATGTCAGCGTCGTGCCATATTGAGCTACAAGTGGAATCTAAGGATTCCGGTTTAGAGAGTTGATATTGATGGTACCTTATATATTCTTACCAAATTTGGGGTCATTTGGAGTCCGTTTGGATAGGGGCTTGACTTGGCCAAAGTCCAGTGGCATTGTCGTAATTTGCTGATTGGTCCGAAGGCCATAACTCATTCCATGTGTATGGGAATGGTGTGAAACTTCATGGAGGTGTGAAGGAAGTCAAGAGAAAGGAGTAGGAACAAACGGCACCCAATTTTAAGGTTGGATGAATGATCTAAGCCCCAGTATGATTCTCGGGCAAAATGATGTCTAGTGGCGGACATTGGGATTATTTATTTTAAGCATATATAAGGGGAGTATGAATGGTGACAGCCTACCAGCCTCCCCCGGGTGTGTCGACAGATGGCCACCCAAAGTGTGCTGCCTTGAGGGACAACCTCAAGGGCCTGCCTTGGCATGTCAAAGGAATGCGCAAGGTACTCATAGGGCTCGGGAACCCTATGGGCAACGCAAGGTCGGGTGGACTAGCGTTGGGCGTCGAAAAAGGCTAGAGGTTGGCTATATGAATCGACAAGCCCCGTGGGCTGTCTAAATGATGGAAGGATGCCTCCAAGCCGATAGAGCAATCGAGATACTCTCCCCAAGGGACTCGTGAGCTAACTTGTGAGCTTGGTCAAGGTTCAGCCAAGCGAGCAAGGGTCCGTTGGCCTAGACGCGCAGTTGTGGGGCGACACTGTGCTACGGAAGCTGGATACAAGTTGCGTGGGCTATGTTTGGCTATGCCATAAGACATGAGAGGGCATATCTAAGAAAGACGCTTGAGACAAAGGCCAAGGATTGAGGGTTGCCTTACTCGGGCGAAGCAAAGGCCAAGTGCACATGCATGAGGCGATGTCAAGCTTGAGGATAGGACTGTGCATGCGATGGCAATGCTCAGGCCCAGGCAAGGGACAAGTATGTCCGTAGCCACCCCCAGGAGCGCATATGGATGAGATCCACGGATTAAAGGTGCGCCAGAAGAGTTGCTTATACGTTGGCTATGTCAGCCGACATGTTGAAGGAGCGGCATCAAAGGGGGCAAGCCTCTGAGGCGAGCTTCCCACAAGCACAGGATCGTGCTAAAGACCTAGGAAATGAGGAAGGCTGGCCCATAGTTGGGGGAACCATGGGCGCCGCACGGGCAAAATTGTGTGCCGCTGACACGTTGAAAAATGAGCCCGTGACAAAGAGGCTCACCAATGGCAGAAGATAGAGATCCTAATAAGGCGCCTGACTGCGAACTTCAAATCCAGAATCTACATTATGAAATGATGTAGCGCCAAAGACGGTCAATAAGTGAAATGTATTGGTATGCAAAACAATTTCAAGAGGGTAGTACATCAAGATATTGGAAATGACAATAAAATTTAAATGTAAGTGAATACAACTGGAAAGGAACGGTAATATAAAATAAATTTATAATTGACCAAGTTAGGTAGATTTAATTTCTTTGATTATTTGTGGGAGAAAGTAGCGAACCGTCATAAACCACCATGTGAGCGCATGGAGTCTGATCTCGGTCCGATAAGCTAAGTTATCCTATACCTTGCCGGGCATAGGATATGGCATGAAATAATTTGCTAGAAAGTATCCATGGCTAGCTCCTTTATGGACACATAAAGAAAAGAGTCATCCAAATTGCGGAATAATCTCTATCCTATGTCGACAAACATAGTTTTGGGCATTTATCGTTTAAACCTATGCCTTCACGATCAGCTAACTAACGCCTTTAATCTCATAGTGTTATATGTTTCTCTTACTAATTTTTGTTCATAGATTAACCATATTAGGATCATATTTAAGGTTTAGTCATTGTAGGGCTCATGCTTGAGAATTTACCAACTTGGATTCATATTTGAGATTTAGACACCTTAGGCTCATTATCATGAATTTGCCACTTTTGGATCATGCTCGTAATTTACATGATTCATTAGCATCACTGAACATTCATGGGAGGTAGAGTTATAATTGATTATACCATATTAATTCATAAGTTAAGGATTTTCATCACTTAAGAAGAGTGAGCTTTTGAAATGTTCATATCATTTTTAGCATTCATGGAATGTCATGATACATTAGGTTAATGGTTCATTTTAAAGTTTTTCATAGCATTTATAAGTATTATGGAGCAAATTGAGTTCCTTTTTGTTGGGGACAATTCCTGGTCAAATGTGAAAGTTGTTTCGGGTAGACTTGTTATAGCAAAATAATTAAGTATATGCTAGAGAACAAACCACAGTGATTTCATAAATCACAGGTTATTATCATTATTGGATAGTTATGAGAGGTAATATCATAATTCACTATGCTATAGTTTATGAATATAGCTCCCATAGTTTTCGAGGAAATAATGAGTTAACTTAAAATATTCGTCTTAGGATTCATATTCATATTATGTAATGGAAAGGCTCAAACCAGCAAATAAATTCAGTAGTAAAAATAAATTACAAAATTATTGTAGGAGAATAAATAAAACTATCTATACTAGAAATCAAGAAAATTTTCATTCTGTATCAAATTCACAATTTTTGGAGCTAACATGAGTTAAGGTCATGAAATTCATAGTAATAAGTAAAATTATTTCAAAACTTCAAGAGATTCATGGATTTAAAGTTCATACATCAAAATAATTTTCAACACTTGAAATTACGCATAAGTTTCCCATGTTGACGTAATTTAGAACAAATCGAGAAAAGAGAGAGTTTACCCATAAATATCCTAAAAAAGCCTGCGTGAGAATTTAATTGAGAAAATAGGATTATAGGGATTCTTCAATCCTATTTTATGTTGGAATGAATTGAATTAGAGAACATGAAATTCAAGGAATTACAAAGAAAGAGTAGTTTTACATACCTCAAAAACACTAGAAGAATTGTGATTGGAATGGAGGGATTTTACTTGATTCTTGAATCGAATTCTCATGGATTCTTAATAGTTGTATTAGAGAGGAGAATAAGGGGTATTATGTGCTGAAAGGATATCTTAAAACTAATGATAAAGAGGCTTTAAAACATTTAGGGGTTATGGGAAAAAGAAGGGACGAAATCACCCCCAAGAATGTGAAAAGTTCACAAAAAAATAGAAAAAATTTCATCTTGTATATGGTTGTTCCGACTGTTCTTAGTAATACACATAAAGTTTTACTCGAAACTCAGATTGATGAGCCGTTGGTGGTGTTGGAAAGAAGACTCAAAAATCATTAATTTGATAGGTAAAGGGGAACATAACTCTAATAATTCTAGGAGATATTCTTATTTAAACTTGATACTCGTACGACAATTTAAACATGACCTTTTCACTTAGATACAATAAAATTGCTACATTTGAGTTTAAGTACATATGAAGAGCAGCTCAATTTCTTATTTTTTAGTTCAAAATTTCAGGGTTTTATAGTATCTCCCCCTTGGGACCATTCGTCCTCGAATGATGGTCATGGATGAGTACCTCATTAGGGAATACTAAAATAGTCTGCTCTCTATTGAAATATTTATTAATGACATAAACTTTCCTAACATATGGAGCGTCGTAATAAGCCATGAAAGAAACAAACAGGCACGAGTCATGAATTGCACGAGACTTAACTTAGACATGTCATAGGACATGGGTTTCATAGGAAATGAACATAACAACGTATGACATAAATTTAGGTATAAGCTAGAGTGGTATCTTAGTTATCTAAATAATGTCTATAGAGAATGTACGACATAACAAAGAGTTGGAAATAAGCCTCATTCGATCTGAAGTTACATAATACGAAATAGTGGTGCATTAGAAATGTTTTTTTTTTTAATTTCATTTGTAATAATAAGAAAGTTTATACATTCTTAACATAGTGACTAATCTCTACAGTGTTGATCTAGTGTCATCACTTCAATTTGGTGTCCCTTTTGCCTAATTTCCACGTAGAGTGGTGTCAACGTCACCCCTTTCTCTCTGTTATATTCGTACTCGGGTATTGCAGGGGTTCGTAGGAAAATAATTATGATATTTTAAATATATCATAATTAATAGAAAATTATTTCTAATAAAATCTCTATTATATAGTAATAATAATATTTTAACATATTTAGATTTACTATCGCCACTTAAAATGTTAATAGACTATAAAAACTACTATAAAATAATATAAATATATCGTAACTAAAGAATTTTTATACAAGTTAAAAATATTCTAGAAGGGTAATAAATTATATTTCTACCAAATGCCAATTTAAATTAAATATTTTATAATATATTTGGTATTACTAAAATTCCCAAACGAACCGCCCGAAAATCGAAGTACCAATACCATCAACTCATAAATAACTTGGGTCAATTTTAAAAAAAAAAAACTCTAGACACTGATAATGTATGAAAACAAGAAAAATGAATGTGAGGGTCATTACAGGTCATAAACCACCATGTGAGCGTACGGAGTCTGATCTCAGCCCGATCAGCTAAGCCATCCTATACCTTACCGGGTATAGGACATGACATGACATAATTTGCTAGAAAGTATCCATGCTTAGCATCTTTTTAGAACACATGAAGAAAAGAGTCATCCGACTTGCGAAATAATCTCTATCCTATGTCAGCAAACATAATTTTGGGCATTTGTGGTTTAAACCTATACCTTCACGGTCAACTAACTAACTTCCTTAAGCTCATAATGTTATGTGTTTGTCTTACTGATTTTTGTTCATAGGTTAGCCATATTAGGATCATATTCAGGATTTAGCCACTTTAGGGCTCATGCCCGAGAATTTACCAACTTGAATTCATATTTGAGATTTAGACACCTTAGGCTCATTATCATGAATTTGTCTTGTAATTTACATGATTCATTAGCATCACTGAGGGTTCATGGGAGGTAGAATCATAATTGATTATGTCATATTAATTCATAAGTTAAGAATTTTCATCACTTTAAGGAGTGTGAGCTTTTGAAATGTTCATATCATTTTTAGTATTCTTGGAGTGTCATGATACATTAAGTTAATGGTTCAGTTCAAAGTTTTTCATAGCATTTATAAGCATTATGGAGCAAATTGAGTTCTTTTTTGTTAGGGATGAAAGTTGTTTCGGGTAGACTTGTTATAGTAAAATAATTAAGGATATGCCAGAGAACAAATCACATTAATTTCATAAATCATGGGTTATTATCGTTAGTGGATAGTTATGAGAGGTAATATCATAATTCATTGTGCTATAGTTCAAGAATATAGCTCCCATAATTTTCAAGGAAATAATGAGTTAACTAAAAATATTATTATTAGGATTCATATTCATATTATGTAATGGAAAGGCTCAAATCAGAAAATGAATCCAGTAGTAAAAATAAATTACAATATTATTGTAGAAGAATAAACAAAACTATTTATACTAGAAATCAAGAAAAGTTTCATTTTGTATCAAATTCACAATTTTTGGAGCTAACATGAGTTAAAGTCATGAAATTCGTAGTAATAAGTAAAATTATTTCAAAACTTCAAGTGATTCATGGGTTTACAAAAGTTCATACATCAAAATAATTTTCAACACTTGAAATTACGCATAAGTTTCACATATTGACATAATTTAGAGCAAATCGAGAAAGGAGAGAGCTTACCCATAAATATCTTAAAAAAATCTATGAGAGAATTTAATTGAGGAAATAGAATTATAGGGATTCTTCAATCCTATTTTATTTTGGAATGACTAGAATTGGAGAGCATGAAATTCAAGGAATTATAAAGAAAGTGTAGTTTTACATGCCTAAAAGAAAAAGGACAGCCCAATACACTAAAGCTACCGCTATGCACGGTGTCCGGGGAAAGGCCCCACTATAAGGATGTATCGTACGCAGTCTTACCCTGTATTTCTACCAGAGGCTGTTTCCAAGGCTTGAACCCGTGACCTCCTGATCACATGGCAGCAACTTTACCAGTTACTCTAAGGCTCCCCTTCTTTACATACCTCAAAAACACTAGAAAAGTTGTGATTGAAATGGAGGGATTTTACTTGATTCTTGAATTGAATTCTCATGGATTCTTAATAGTTGTATTAGGGAGGAGAATAAGGGGTATTATGTGCCAAAAAGATGTCTTAAAACTAATGAATAAAGATGATTTAAAATCTTTGGGGGTTATGGAAAAAGGAAGGGAAGAAATCACCCCCAAGAATGTGAAAAGTTAAGAAAAAATAGAAAATTTTCGTCTTGTATATGGCTATTCCTACTGTTCTTGGTAAAATAAGTGTAAATTTTTACTCAAGACTCAGATTGATGAGTCTGTCACGACCCGAACCGGGGCCCTGGCCGTGACGAGCATTCGAAAAAATGTAGGCCCGAAACACCCCTATCTATCTGGTAATCATGCACATAATTCATATGATAAAATATAATGCGGAAATAGAAATCTAATATGGAAACATGGTCAATCTGAATGTGATCATAATACTAAAAACTGAAATCCAAAATATATCTGAATAATAATGTCTGACTCAGTCTGTGAAATCTCTACTATGAACTAAACAAAATTGTTTGAAAACTGGGACAAGGCCCCCAGTAGACCCAAACATGACTAAAGATAATTATCTAAAAATAAACAGGACTTCTGGATCATAGAAGGCTCACCACTGCACAATCTGATCTGTGATTCGAAATATCTACTGTTTACGTGGACCCCTAGACTGAGCCTCAGAACCTGGAAGGAGGGGGGTCAGCACAAATGTACTAGCACGCGAAGCAATCCAAAATAGTATATTTGTATACGTATAAAGTAGATGAGAGAAATTTAACAAAACATCATGTATAAAATAATTTCCAAAACACATGGGCATCATTTTGAACATTCTAAGACATTCTTGTCAAAACAGTTTTTGATCTTTGTATTACTTCTGAGTTAGGTGGCGCTCCCCTACAAGTTTGATATTTCACAGGCTATATGGAATCCGCCATTTACTCAGCGGGGAAGCCCCCAACCCGAGTGTGCCGCAAGAGTTGGTGTCTCTGATTCTGATATACCACATGGCTCTAGGCCAGCGTAATATATAAACCCGGATAGACAAATCACGATTTTGGGCAATGAGTTGTCTGAACTCATGCCTTCTTCGAGGAACCACCTAACATCTCTTTATGCCCTATTTTAGCCTTTTCTGAACATGAATCATTCTGAAGTTCTAAAACATGAAAATCTGATAAAGTCTGACTTCTGTATTTGTCTGTGTCTGTTATGGCATTGTCTGAATTGGTATTGTCATACCAAGACCTGCAAGTCGTGTTTTCTGTGCCATAATGCATTTAGCAAGATCTTTCATAAAAACATAGTTTAGACCACTCACATGCAAATAATATAAAAGATTTCATGTTCTGAAACATAAAACAAAACCCATGCAAAAAATCTTCAAAACATATGGTGGTCATATGTTTTTGGCAAAACCATGCACTCTTTTATTATATGGATATTCAACATTTGTCAATACAAACAACCCTCTCTTTTGAAATCAAGATTCATAATCAAGTCATTCATAAATCACGACATTTCGTAACATGCTTTTCAAGATGTATTTCAAAACAATCCATATCATGTGAAACATGGGAAAATTTACATCAAGAGAGGGATTTCATGTAAATCATGCTCTCAATTCAATAATCATTCTTGAAAACATACATACATATATACATAATTTCAAATTAATTTGGGGGAAAGGTCTAAAGACCAAAACAATACCGTCAAAACTACTAAAACATGATTTTGTTCATAAATTTCAAAACCCCATTCTTAAAACATGATTTCTATGCCCATGAGATTTTAGGAAAACCCTGCGTACCTTAATTTATGACTCTTGAATGAACTCGTGCTTTAGGGATGCTATTCGAACAATTGATGGGTGCTTCTTATAGCCCTCGCAATGGGAATTTCGAATCTCGAAGAATTATTGAAAACCCATGGTGAAATCTTAAGATATTTTGATCTTTGGGTTGAAACTCTAAAAAGTATTCTTGGTGATTTTGAGAGAGAATGAT
Organism: Capsicum annuum; assembly: GCF_002878395.1. Classification (NCBI taxonomy): domain Eukaryota; kingdom Viridiplantae; phylum Streptophyta; class Magnoliopsida; order Solanales; family Solanaceae; genus Capsicum; species Capsicum annuum. The sequence goes on from NC_061121.1 coordinate 19,108,182, forward strand.
CTTATATTGGTATTTGGGGGATTTAATACCATGTTATGGCTGAATAGGGGTGAAAAATACCACTTTTTCCCATAAAAACGTGAAAACAGGACCTAGAAATTAGGTGCGTACGTCGTATGCTAATCGCACGATACTACTATCTCAATCACAAAAATGGCCATAACATTTCGCTCGGGTATCAGATTTGGATGAAATTGGTATCGTTGAAAATCTAATTTGAAGAGCTTTCATTTGATACATAGTAGGCCACCCAGTTCATCATATACCAAAAGTTATGGTCAATTGAAGTTGACCCAAGTTTCGACGCTTACTAAAACTCGAACGATAGGAGAGCTTTCAACTTGACCTTGAGTTAGGGGACCTCTATGATCTCAATTCATGCTCAAATAGGTTCGCACACTACATAATATATTAACATACCAAATTTGCATAGGATTTATGGCTTTTGGAATATCAACGCATAGAAATGACAGTTTTCATCCTAGCCCGAAATGCGGGGTGTTACATTATCTCCCCCTTGGGATCATTCATCCCCGAATAATGGTTCGGAACTTGTTGAAGCTTAAAGGTATGGAATAATGCGGACATGATGTGCCTTCTAAGAAGGACATAACTGATCTGAAATATTTAAACTTCTATCATGAAACTGAATTCTGAGCTGACTAGACTTTTCTTGCTTCAAGAAGCTGATTCGTGCTGAAAATTTTGGATTCCCTTGAAATATTCATGATCCAATCATACATATTGAAATTGGGAAGTAATAACTTATGCAAGTACGAATCATAAAACAGCAAGACTTAGATCGTACAAGGGTATTACACTATCTGAGCTGAAATACTTGAAAAAGTTTAAGATTATACGCTGAACTCTTATGCATCAAGTCATGAATAGATAGTTGAATCTGAAACATGATGCTTGGAATGAACTGAATTCACAATTTATATGGATGGAATAGATTATCTTTTAGGGATGGCCAAACGCATGAGACTTCGGATAGTAGGACTGGGTGAAAAGTTGGAAAAACCATAGTAACTTGTCTTCCCGACTGTTAAACTGAATTACAGATTGAATTATACCGGACACTTATACTTAACTGGAGTATCTCTTCAACACTCTTTCTAAAGAAGTTCAAGTAGCATTAGGGAGCAAAAAATCTTGGGCCTGAGTTACACAAGACATCCAACTAAGGAATCATCATAATTACACTACTCTATAGCATGGAATAAGGACATATAACTCATAAACTAGAATAGAATTTCCAGGCCTTAGGTGATGCAACTTCTTACTTTCAAGATTAGCACACTCCTCGAATACTCCCTTAACTATACTATTCCCCTTGAATACCATACTCATTGGTTCAACTTATAATTCTCATATGAGCATTGACAAATTATTCTACTAATGTCTAAAGTATCTTAAATCCTTTCACTATAATCAAGCCTAATTCTAAATCACAAAATACAACATGTCACACCACGATACTAGTCTAAACTACATGATTCAACCTTCTATATCTTTTTAAAGATCACACCCTAAGCGTAATGTGCCTTACCACTTCAATGACTAACTCTGAACTCTTACTATGGATTTACTAGCGCATATTACGTTCCTCCACTTAAATTCCAACATGTCATTCAAACCTATCTTTATAACCACATATGGACTTCAAGGAAAACACCCGTAAATACATATTTCACATAGTCTCTAAACCATTGTCAATATAACTCCCATGCGCTACCCCAATAACATACATACACAAATTTCCACTAACCATCACATGTATCAAAGACTTCGCCCCAAATCTTACTTCACACTTATGGCCTCATCTAAAACAAACATGCAATGATCTTTCATCAACAAGAACCATTTACACATCACCACTATCATTACATAAGGAGGAGTCACTAAAAGGTTAGAACATAAGGCTTTGAAGTATGGAAGGATACTATACAAAACTCGACACTTAACTGAGGCCTGAAGAACAGCGAATCAACATCAGGGATTCATCAAAGTGATCTGAATTGGGGCATACATGACTATAAGCTGAATCTCGTCAATCATAAAGAGTATAGCATGAATTATGGGAATTGAGCACACTATATAGCATGATACATGAGTCATGATCTGCATGACCTCAATTTGAAGTTCATAACATATGGAATGTGATTCCGACTACTGAATAAATTGGAACTCTTTATTTTTGAACTGGAAGAGTACATGACTCTCAATCATATGCATGAACATGAACTTTGACCATAAAACTGAATCGTAAAGCATGAGTAAGTATTGGGATAACTGAAAAATACTGAGATAAGAATGGGTTGAGCCTCACCCTCACTTCCTGATGTTCTATATCATACTGACATCACTACTAGAATCCGAGAGCCTGTCTTGGTCACTTGTTTTATGATCTCCCCCCCTTAGCTTTAAGCCATCATCTTAAGTTTGAGATATCCCTTACTAGACTCTAAACTGAACTACACTCACTGTACTCTGGGGTCTGGAATAAGACAATACACGCATATCATAGAACTTAACCCGAATGACTACACCTGAAAGTGAAAAACCCACTATTAATACTACCTTCTGAGATACACTTTATCCTTCTATAGCCATCAATAGTTATCATATAATACTTGTACACTTACTAACTTCGGGTTTTCATAAGTATACCTATAGTCGGAGTGTACACCCTCTAGTGCCTCAACTTTTATTCTATTAGCTCAATCTTCAAAAACTAAAACTTAGATTCTAACACTTAACATGGATATCACCAAGCCTGTGATGAACCATACTACTTCCGTCATAGCCTACCAATATCGCGACTTCAAATTATATCTCTCTACCATGAGAATCAAGATCATATAAAAAGGCTCAACACTAACTTGGCTATTTTGAACACCACATACCATCTAACTAGTCTTTCTCCACCTAGAAACTCAAAGGTACTACTAACCACACACAACATGTAATAGTCTTAGAAAATGCATCAACTCCATATCACCTTGGGCATACTTCTACACCATACATACAACATCAAACTTCATTACGAATAAAATAAACTTAAGCTCTTGCATACATGGTCAAGCCTATTAGATCACTTCCATATAACTAGTATCATTAATCAAGAAATCATCATATCCACCTTCAGGGCCATCAACTGTCCAAACTTAATGTCTAGTGCTAAGCATGATTTACAACCCAACCTGACACACAATTCTCACAAAACATTCATCATTAAT
>NC_061121.1:19114423-19119969 GCF_002878395.1 Capsicum annuum
AATTATAAAAAACTTCCATCTATTTGCATTCTCCACTTAAATGATATGTTTTTTCAACTTCATTCTACTTAATTTTTATGGATTAATCAATATATAAATATCAAATATCTATGAAGTTGTTGTATACTCATTTGCATTTTTTCCTCCTCCTTTAATAGTACTTTTTTTTTTTGTCTTTTTTTTCCTTTATATTTTTTTCATGTGATAAAATTGTAATCATCATTTTGATGAAGGATAAATATTCTTTAGAATTTCATTTTGTGTAATAGCCAAACACAAGTTCATCAAGATAAAGAGGAAAGTTTGATGGTGGTGTCAAATTCATCAAAGAGAGAACAAAGTAATTTGATATAAGATTATCAAGATAAAGAAGAAAGTTTAAGTGTCTTGGAAGATTCATCAAGAGATATTATCAAATTAATTAATTTGACAAAGTCTAAAAATTTTATTTTTTCCATCATTCTTTGTATTAGTCATCAATTTATTTAATAATCTAAAAAATATTATCATATTTATTCTACATTTAATTAGTAATTAGTGTATATCCATAACCTACAAACCTTTCATATTCATAACTTAAATTAATTAATTAATCAATATGAGCAATTTGTATGTCGTCTGCAGTGATGGTAAAGGTAAAACTTTGAACTTCTTCCAATCTTTCTTTGTATGTCAAAAATTATTATTTTATATTAGTAGTTACAAATCTTTATGTGCTTTAACTAAAATTGAAAATGCATGACTCGTCTTTAAACACTTAAGTTTCAAAATAATTATGAATCTTTTCACCTCCTCTAACTCTTCTTTGAATTCTATAAATTCTTTTTTGTGTACCGCTATTTTTTATTGGTAGTGAAAGTTCAACTCATTTAAGGTGAAGTAATATTTTTGTTTCATAATTTTTTTTTTTTGTTGTTGATTTGAATTTGTTATTTATATAGTTCATTTGCTCTTTTCTATTACATTTGTTTTTCTTTGGTTGCAGGATAATTCATAACTTAGAGCTATATTACCACCATTTTTGTTGATTTTTTTTTTTTGTAAACGTCTCATTCATTATTTGTGCAATTATCAAATCTAAAATTTATGATTTATTTTCAACTTAATTTTATTTGGCTAATGCTTTTTCTGGTGCATCTTTTCTTTCATCGGTATATATAGTGAGACATTGATAGTCAGAATGTCTTAGGATAAGAGAACTTCAACCAGTGCATACATGCTAGCAACGATGTGGCCAAATTTCTTGCGAAAAACTATTTGTTTAGGAAACTAATTCCAATCTCAATAAAGATAATAATTATAGTATACTCTTATATAAAGATATCTTTTTAATTCTAAAAGGCTCAACTATCCTTGCATCTGGCAAACACATAATTGAGATTTTAACTATTTTCTTGTAATGTTATTTAGGAAAAATTCTATTATAAAAGAAAATTAATACTGTTAGAATTACTATTTTCATTTAAAAATGTGTACATAATTTTTAAGTTGGTATTCTTATGAAATATTAACTCTAACGATTATTATAGTTACCAACAACTTTATTAAATATCCGAGGCTTGTTATCTTAAGATCTCAATTACTATGATTTTAATATGAAATGTAAATAATATTCTTTAAATTATGGTTTGTACTTTATAATTTCATTTAATGGACTTAGGAATTCATGTCATTTTTATTGTCCTTGTATTGCTCTTTTTAATTAACTCTTTTTGGCTTTTGGCTATGTTTTCATATCTTCTTAGTTGTTATATTTTCTGAATATATATAAAAGATATTGTATTTATTATTTTAAAAATATTTTATTCATAATCAACTCCATAACTCAAATCACTTCATTTTCATAACTTAATGATATTTCAATCTTACATCTTTAACTCACACATTCTCATTTTATAACTCCAACTCTTAATTATTTTAATTACTCCTATGTCTTTTCAAGTCCATAACCTTCAAAATCATCAATCTAATAAATAAACACATTAGAGGGGGACTTCAATTCATTACACCGAACTATTTGGATGTTCTTACGTTTTGTACAACACGATTCATTTTTTAAGAGTTTTCACTATTTAGTTTGTTCCTTGAATTCATGAATATGATGTATAAAAAACGTATAGACCCAACTTTGAATCATGCATGAAAGATGTTTGACGAAAAATAGATAGTTGCTAACTGGTCTTTGAAATTGTGTTTTTCCTCCTCCTAGGTTCTTATTGCTCACTTGCCTTAACATTTATAACTTTTTTTTTTTCATGCTATGCATCTTTTTTTTTTTTTTTTTAAAGTTATTGAATTTGACATCGGCTTCTATGTTGGCTTCTAATATACATGGATTTATTTATTATGATATCTTCTCCGTTTTTTTTTCTAACTATGTTGTATATTTTTTAAAAATTTTCGTTTCACATAGTAGGACTAAGGATAATAATATATATTATTTTTAGCCTCTTTTTTTTTTCTGAGAAAACATTCGAAATAGTGGTAGTATTAGTTGTGAATAATCAAAACAAAGAAATTGTATTACCTTTTATAGGAAAAAATAATATTTATGATTACTATTTTGGTAAGAATACGTTACAAATTAAAATAATCTAGCAGTTCTCTTTACCCAATTTTAATTAATGTTAATTACCTTTATTTGTTTTATTACTAATCTAAATCGGTTTGGTTGACATAACTAATTATGAAATACAAAGCAATAAAAATCTTATTACTTTAATTTTAACTAGAGTAAAATATTGATAAAAAAGATATAGATTGATTAACTGAGAATTTAATTCCTTTCTTTTAATTCGTATTTTGACGGTTACAATTTTCTTTTATACTCTCATCTTCATGTTATTTAAATAGAAGAAATTATAACGAAACAAAAATTTTATTGACTAATAGAATACTTAAACACAAATAAAGATTTTGTAATGTAATCAAATATTTACAATTAATTATCATATGCATATAACTAAACAAAATCGTTGTCTTTCTAATAATTTGCAACAATATCTATTAATATAATTATTTTAAATGTTATTTTTAACCGCGCGAAGCGCGGCTTTTATCACTAGTTGTATCTAATAATTACAGCTAAAAAAATAAGTTCGGATGCTCAATTAAAATTACATCAAGCAAAAGTAATAAAATTTTTGGACAAATTTAAAATGCTCGTTATATTTATTAAATATTACTAGCGAAATTCTTTGCTATATCTTTAAATTATGGTTGGCCCAAATTGAAGTCTTGGCGTGATATTTTCAATTGCATCTACCTGTTCTAGTTAAGGACTCCCTTCATGAATTCGTAGGATAATTACAGCTCTATTAATGAGTTCAGACAATTCATTGTCCAAAACTGTGATTTGCCGATCTGGGTTTATATATTACACTGGCCTAGAGCCGGGTGGCATATCAGAATCAGAGACTCCAACCCTTGTGGCACACTCGGGTTGGGGGCTTTTCCGCTGAGTAAATGATAGATTCCATACAGCCCGTGGAATATCAGACTTATAGGGGAGAAACTGTTTTGACAAAAATGTCTTAGAATGTTCAAAATGATGCCCATGTGTTTTGGAAATTATTTTATACATGATGTTTTGTTAAATTGCTCTCATCTACTTTATACATATACAAATATACTATTTTGGATTGCTTCGCGTGCCAGGACATTTGTGCTGACCCTCCTTTCTTCCAGTTTCTGAGGCTCAGTCTAGGGGTCCAAGTAAACAGTAGATATTTCGGATCGCAGATTAGATTGTGCAGTGGTGAGCCTTCTATGATCCAGAAGGCCTGTTTATTTTCAGATATTTATCTTTAGTCATGTTTTGGTCTACTGGGAGCCTTGTCCCAGTTTTCAAATAGTTTTATTTAGCTCATAGTAGAGATTTCACAGACTAAGTCAGACATTATTATTTAGATATATTTTGGATTTCAGTTTTCAGTATTATGATCACATCCAGATTGACCATGTTTCCGTATTAGATTTCTATTTTCGCATTATCTTTTATCATATGAATTATGTCCATGATTACCAGATAGATAGGGGTGTTTCGGGCCTACATGGTTTGGAATGCTCGTCACGTTCAGAGCTCCAGTTCGGATCGTGACAAACTTGTTATCAAAGCACGGTTCATGGTTTCAGAGTGTCTGCGAAATTGCGTCGGGTAGAGTCTTATTTATGGGTGTATAGTGTGCCACATTTATAAGTAGGAGGCTACTATGCATTTAGGAATGTCTCTCTTTCTTCATGTTCTAGTTCATGTAATAAAGTCAGAATGTTCCTCTTTCATACTCTAATTTGTGCTATGGTATTGCCCATACGAAAGTAAAAGTCATCCTAAATTCTTTCCTTACTCTGATATTCTCAGACATGTCCCATTATTGGGGTGATTCAAGTGCAAAAATTTTAGAATCTACATGATATAGTCCTTTTCGATTGAGTCATATAAGATTTAGAAAAAATGTGTAAGGACTTGAGAAGAGTCTGTTTGCTTCAAAGTATATCGATTCTGGTGTGAACCTTGATCTTGATGAAATCATGTCTTTCAGCCTGCGGTATTGAGTGTATTCATTCCCTTTTTTAAAAAATTTATGTTGTAGATGTCATGCTTCAGGGGGAATGATGTGCAATAGAATGTTGGAACTGTATTTCCACCCGAATAGTAGTATGAGTTAAATGTTGTTATCATGACCTATTGGTAATAAAATTAGACTAAGAAGTTGGTGATGTGAAGTCATAAAGTTAGAAGTCAGAGTGAGGGTGACTTTTGTGTAAATAAATATTTCAATTGAATAACCAATGTTTGAGGATGATTTACCCCTTTATAGTGATAAACTAATGTGGTAGCTAGTAGCATGTGTGGATGGTATGGTAGTCCATGGAGGGAGTGTTTGACTCTGATTTTATTTATATAGAGTAAGATGTGTATTCTTAGTTCATTGGATATTGCGTATTAAGTTTCTCATGTAATCTTGTCATCAAGGTGTTGTTGAAAAATAAAGTCTAGTGAAGCCGTGTAAGGCCTATTTTGATTCACTAGCAACTTGTTGTCCAACTAGTTGTTTTTGTGTTGGTTTAATATATGTATAGCTGAATCTGTTTGCATGAGATGAGTTGGTAAAGAGATGATTCGTCCTTATGTGTGATTAGTAGAAGGTAGAGAAGGAGTTGTTAGTCAAGGTGATTTGTCGGTTGCTTGAAGTGTAAAAATGGCTATATTAGCCAGTAATTTATAATTATAGACTCATGGTTATTGTGGATATTGAAGGTAGTCTAAATGTATGATTGAGTAAATATGTATGAGGTGAGAAATCTATATAAGTAGATAAGATTGTAGGTGGTTATAATATAAGATTAAGGTTGATTATGGCTATTATGTGACTTTACCCTTTGACCTTCTTTTCGTTGGTAGTTGTAAACTAGTACTACTTGTGATGATTGATGGACTAGTATATTATGTTGCCTTCTTCATTGGTGGTAGATGATTGATGCTAGACTATTGGCTTGAATTTAATGTAGGATGTGGATGTAAGAATAGTGACTTAAGATTAATG
>NC_061121.1:19122969-19123677 GCF_002878395.1 Capsicum annuum
TTAATGCATTAATAGCATTAATCACTACATCATGTTTTGCCCTGCAGTCTTGACATTTGCATGTAGAACATTCGCTGGGAGAGGCATAATCTGTATAACCAGTATGATCATACTCATAATGGTTTGCTTTAAATACTGTAAGAGGAGCATCATTAGCACCAACAGCAGCACCACTACCACCACCAACAACTCCATCAACAACAACAAGTCCACCCTCCAAAATTATTTTTCTTGTAATGGTTGTTTCTCCAAATAATTTCATTTTTATTCTGTCGATGACCTTAGGGTCCGATCGTAAAGTAAGAAAAAATGACATCTTTAAATCTCGATTGGTCAGAACTAGCGACGGATGCACATTCTAACATAAATCATTACATATAGTAGAAAGATGATTAGATCGTTCAAAAAAAACATTAATTGAAAGAAAAAAATAATTATAATTATACTTACTGCATCCTTCCGGGGGTTGAAGAGATCAAGAAATTTTACATTTTTATCAGTTTTGGCCGACAACCATCTCAAGATTCTTGGACAGAAAACTCCTTCCTGGTAGTTCACTTGTTGTCTCAAATAAGGAATGACATCAAACGCCCAAAACTATAAAATAACACCAATAAATCAAACCATTATTGAGCAAAAAAAATGAATGATATCATAATAGAAGAAAGAAACATTTACCATGGGCTTTCATGGTAAATGTTTCTTTCT
>NC_061121.1:19123777-19147874 GCF_002878395.1 Capsicum annuum
ATTGAGCAAAAAAAATGAATGATATCATAATAGAAGAAAGAAACATTTACCATGAAAGCCCATGGGAAGCCATATAAGTTGATTGTTTTTAGCGCTAACGGAGTCAACAAATATTTGACAGTCATTTCATAGAGCTTTATTAAACCGAGGCTTATGTTGTTGTTAACGTCTCTCGCCCAAAGAATATTATGTACAAATCAAACTAAGCACAATGACTGCTTATGCTTCTTTGAAAGTCCTTTACCTTTCAACACTTCTATCAAATTTTTATTTTTGAAGCTTGGACCAACAATGGACACCAGGTCATCACGATCACACGACTTTCCTTTGCCTTTTTTGGGTGTGCGAGGTGCTTTTTTGGGGTTACAATAGGTATAACTTGAGAAGAAGGATAACATTTTAGTTTAGTAACTATGGCAAACTCCTTCCAACCAAAACAAACAGGCATGCCACAGTAATTTATCTACACCTCATCCATCTTATCTTTGTTTTCATACATAAACCTACGGTTGAGAAGTTCATATACCATTTTCATTTGGAAAAGAGCATTGTTGTCCTCCAGCAAATCAAGATATTTCCCAAAGCAGTTGTCCCTGAAATAAGCATCCAATTTTTGTTCTCGAAGTATTTTTTTGAAGGCGTCGAAAGATTTTCCCATGACTGACTTAAACATGAAAACACCCGTTAAATCTGCGGCACCATCGCACTGCATTCTTACAGGATAACGATCAATGCTGAAGGCTTTGACTAGCTCTTCGATGGAAGGGCTATTAGCATCTGCATCATATCTTTTGAAATATTTCTCCTCCCCGTATTCATCATATTCTTCTCTCGATTGAGATAAGGCTTGTAAAGCAAGCTCATAGAGTGGTGGATGTATCCTAGCTGCTTCACTTGTTCCTTTACTTGGACTTGATTCAGTTTCTGTTCTTTTAGGAACCATATTATCTAAAATTAATAGAAACATAAAATAATATATTATTGTTGATTAATGCATCGTTAAAAAGGATAACAGTAAATCAAACAAGTAAAATAGTAAAATAATAGTTGCAACAGATCAGTGATCTGTTGCACCAGGCAGTATATCTGTTGCACCATATAACCAAACTGTTGCAGCAGATGAGTAATCTGTTGCAACAATACAAAACATACCACTTATCTTTTAAGACAGATGAATGGTTTGTTCAACATATCACACAACTGTTGTGACATCATCTGTTGCAACATATGAGTGATCTGTTGGAACAGTTAAATAATCTGTAGCAATGGTTGGGTAATCTGCTATGATAATACAAAACATATCACTCATCTATTGAGAAAGATAAATGGTCTATGCAACAAGTCACACATCTGTTGCAACACATGAGTGATCTGTTGGAACAGTTATCAACGTTCAATATTGTTTAGATTTCTTCCAACATAGGGTCGTCTATCGTGGCAGATGAATGATCAGTTGAAAAAATCAAGTCCTGAACTTTTCCTGTAGGAAGAGTTGGTAGAATTTTATCCAACAGGAGGTTCATCTGTTGCATCAGATCATTAATCTGATGGTTCTTCCATTGCACCAGATGGTTAATTAGTTGGATTAGATTTTTTATTCGAAGCTTAATCTGTTGCAATATATGGTAAAGTTGTTGCATCAGATTATTAATCTGTTGCATCAGAATTATAATCTGATGATTCCTCTGGTGCATCAGATGGTTGATCTATTGCATCATATAATGAATCTATTGCATCAGATGGTTAATATATTGCACCAAATGAGTAATCTATCGGAGGAAACAGTAGTACGATTTTGTTAAATAAAAAGCAACAATTTCACCATTTTTACCAAGAACAAGAACAGAACAAATCAAACCAAATTGTCCTTTTGTTTTTATAAACACAAACAATAAAAATTAAACTTCAAAAAAATACAACAAACAACAAAATATCATAATTCACTTCGAAAAGAGAAGAGAAGAGAAGAAATACCAAAAAATAGGGTTTTATTCAGACCGCATTTCAAATTAGTGCAACAAATATTGAAATTGTTAACCAATACTATAAGAGAAGTTGGCTCAAGTTTCTCGTTTTATTCCCATAAATTTTTACCTGTGAAAGAACAAAAGGACCGATGAAAAATTCGAAGCTGTTATGGCCGGAGAACTAGGCTGTCATGTCGATTGGAGTAAAAAAGGAACTCGAATCCCAACTATTTGTAGTCGGAGGTTGAAGTCGAGGAGGATTGAAATGAGAAATTTGTAGAACAGTTGGTTGGGAGAAAGTTGAGAGAAGCTGTCGAGAGAGGGATGAGAGACAGGTTGATTGAATTGAACAGGAAACTCGAAGCCCAACTATTTGTCGTCAGGGGTTGAAGGGAGAAATTTTGCAGAACTGTTGGTTGGGAGAGAGTTGAGAGAAGTTGTCGAGAGAGAAAAGAGAGTGGTTGATTTGGATTGAAGAGGGTGTGGGTTGGGTTGATTTATATTTTTGAAAAGATTAGAAAGTTTTGAAAATATTAATCAAGTCCACAATTAACTTGATCAAGTTTCCTAATAATGTTTGACCCTATCTGTAGGTCAATGTCACCAATCCTTCATTCAAGACTTAAAAGACACCTATCCTTCAATTTTCTCAAGTCACTTGACCATAAAGAGAGGGCCAATAATCAATACCACGACGATAAAAAATATTGTGTTTCCTTCAGATAAAATGAACCATCCTTTTTGTTGAAACATTTCAATCTTCAAATGTATTTTTCTTTTCTCACGACACCTCCTATCGTTCGTTTAATGACTGGTTCTATTTGCAATCTAAATGAAAAATGTAAGTCACTTGACAATAAAAAGAGTGTCAATAATCAATATCACGACGATCAAAAATCTGTGTTCTTTTCCCACGACACCTCCCACCCTTCGTTTAATAATTGGTTCTATTTGCAATCTTAATGAAGAATGTAAGTCACTTGAAGATAAAGAGAGGCCCAATAATCAATACCACAACGATTAAAAATGTGTGTTTCCTTCAGATAAAATGAACGATCCTTTTTGATGAAAAATCTCAATCTCCAAAAGTATTTTCTTTTCTCACGGCACTTCCCGCCCTTCGTTTAATGATTGGTTCTATTTGCAATCGTAATGAAAAATGTAGACGTACATTATTCATTAAACAGCGAGAGTATATATATACATATATTTGTGTGTGTTTCATTTGTTAAACGACATCGGGGAGGGTATAAAATCCACTCTGAATTCCCTTATTCCCTTCTCTTAATTACAATTACAAATACAATTAGCAATTGACAGACAGAAAAAAGACCCCTTTAATAAGATAAATTAAGGAAATTTTACATATATACCGACATGTTTATCCTTAATTACTAAAAACTCCAACATTTTTCAAAATCTCCTAAAATTCCAACATTTGACCTCTGATGATACAAGTTAATTACATTAGATGCATACTGTTGATACATGTATCTAATGTGATTAACTTGTATCACAAACAACAGTAGATACATATATTAGATACATGTAGGGTTAACTTGTATCTCAGAAATAGTAAAAAATATAAAATGTTGGGATTTGAGTAATTTTTAAGAAATAGAAAATTTTTAGAAGTTTAGATAGTTATGTTGTGGTTTTAGGTAATTTTTGCATAAATTAATCATCCATAGATATATAAACATTGACCCACTGTCAACATTATAATACACCAAAAATAAATAGACATTGCTAAAATTACAACATACATACTCAAATAGTACCCCTACCATAGAGAACTAATTGAAAGAAAAAAAAAATCACATATACTTATAATAAAATTAGCAATCCCTAAAATTGGTAATTAAGCAGACATACATCCAACACCATATCTAGTATTCGGAAAAACAAGAAAAAGTCCACTGCAAATAACTCCAACCATTAATGGAAAACTCCTCATAATTTCATCAAGTTCTTTTGCATGTCCAGGAAATAGACAAAGTGTCACTCTATGATCTGAAAATGCAATTGCTACAAACACCAACACAGACATCATTGCATGTACAAAATCTGTCAATCCCACAATGTACCTATTACACAAAAAGATGTAAAAGATAGATTAATTAACACAAGAACGAGATCGAATTTGACTCGTGAAATCAACTCACGATATTTACAAAATAAACAATATTTGTGATGGTAGAAGAATTCGTCAGTCCATCAGTAATTCGAACGTTGCATAACTGATGGAAGGAAAAAAACACGTCACAAATTTCGTCCACAATATTGAAGATTTTGCCATAAAACTGTCACAATTTAATGGTGAAACAATAGCTTTAAGGCGTGGAATCAAAACTCATTATAAAAAGAATAGCAATATTTTTTATGATAGAATCTGTCACAATCCACCACAAATTAGAAGTTAAAACCTGAAAAAAATTTGTGATGGACAATAAAACAGTGTCACAAATTTTGTCTATATTGATAAAATTCTACGTATAATAAAAGTGTCATAATTTTATGGTGAAAAACCTTTGGTCAGTAACATTTCGTCACAACCGTAAAACTGACACGATTTGTGACGGAAAAAAAATCGTCAAAACCATAAAATTGTCAAAAAATTGTGATGAAAAAAAATTCACAAATTGTGTTATATTGAATAATACTGTCGCAATTTGATGAATGTAACAGAAATATTTCGTCCCAATTTACAATTTGATGAATATAACGGAAATATTGCGTCCCAACAATAAATTGTCACGATTTGCACGAACAATTTTTTGTCACAACTATAAAAATGTCTCCATTTTTTTAATGAAAATCTATATTCAGAAATATTCTGTCACAATTTGTATTCGTGGCTAAGTGCGCTTTATTTCACAAATATTACAACAGACTATACAATACTAAAAAATTACCTTTCATCTTTTGGGATTTCGACACCAAGTCCAGTCTTGAAAACTTTCAATCCTCTTGGTGTAACAAAACCATAGTAAACTTTCCCATCAGGACCGCGAAAACTATCAGTAAAATGGAAGAAGAAGCATGACAATGTGCATAATCCAAGAAGTGTCAAAATCATAAATGTAGTAATTGGTGAACAATCCCCTTTACCAAATACTGATGGAAGTAACATTTCAAATGTTAATAATGTTCCTGTTGGTAGAAAATTCACAAGCAATGAAGTTTTCGAAAGTGTTTTTTGAACACCACTTGCCATTGCTCTACTTTTTTTGCCACCAATTGATGCTTGTTGAGGCAATTCTGGGATTGGAACATCTTCTGGTAAACTAGTAGGGTACATTGAAGACGAAGAATTATCGACGCGCTTTGATGCACTGTAGATTTTTATTCCAATTCCCTCACTACTTTGCTCCATCTTTTTTTATGAGAAAATGGTGAAGATTTGCAGAATAGGAATGAAGTTTTAATGGTTTTTCGGAAAAAAGATAAAACCAAAATTTTGGAGTATTAAGATATGTGATTATATATATGTGTTTTGTTGGTTTATTTACAGTTTTGGTCACTTACAACAATTTTTGAATTTTTTTAAAACGGTTAGTAACTGACTCTTGGCAACCATTGCCACATCTTTAAGAAATTTTTTAAATTGTAACTCCTTGACTAACGTAAAAGAGGAATCTTTGTTAAATAGACCTTTTAAGTCTATTTTTTAATTAAATAGACCATAAATTTTTTATTTAGTGAGATGATGCATTTTTAAGACAAATATATTTAGACCAATCGATTATCAATCCAACAGATGTATTATCTGTCCGATAAATATATAGACAGATCGATTATCAATTCGACAGATCTATTACTTGTCCGACAAATGAGAAAATAAAAGTAGGTCATTTTGCTAATTGAAAACTTGAAGAGGGTTAGACATTTTGCTAATTAGAAACTTACAGAGGCTTAATAGCTAAATTTTCTCACGTAAAAGTTAACCATCTTAATAACTGGAATTTGCAACTTAAAAAAAAAAAAAAAAAACAGTAACTGAAAAGTTCCATGTCCTACTTCAGCTTTTTCTTTTCTTTTTTTCTTTTTTCGTTTCAGGTGACACGAAGTATATGGTTGGTACAAGAAGTTTTTCGTGAATGAATTACAGGAGGTTTTTTCTCTTTTTGATAGGCTATAGGCGAAAAAACAATTACACCAACATACTCAGTATAGTCCCATAAAGTGGGGTCTGAGAAGTATACGAAGACTTTACCCCTACCTCAGAGGTTGTTTGCGATAGACAAGGGATGTTAATATGATAGAAATAAAACTTAGCGGACTGAGGGGTAAGAGACTGCTAAATGCTATACAACAAAAATGCACAACGAAAAGAAGGAAGAACTATCTGAACAGGAAACCATGTCGAGAAATGGCAATCTCAAAGGCTTCCATTCTTTCTCCTCGAGCAAAACCATTGCGATCATAAGATGAAATTTCATCGATGTTGAGACCAACACAAGTCTGCACTAGTTTCTCCCCAACACGCTCCGCTGCTTCCTGTAATCGTGAGAGGCAAAAGTCGAAGAATAGTTGTTGGAACAAGAAAAGATAGATTCTGAGATTCCCATCTTCAAATTAACCAATCCTAAAATGTGAATTACTCCAACAAGAAAGTCCAGTGTAATCCTATAAGTGCAGTACGGGAAGGGTAGACTGTAGAGTGTACGCAGACCTACCCCGACCTGGGAGGTAGAGACGTTTCCGGTAGAGCCTTAACAAAATAGTTGTCATAATATAATTATAAAAAAATTGTGTCAAATGTGTTGTAGATACTCACTATAGTGCTACAAGGTGGATCGCCCCGGATTGATTTTTGCAAAGTGCTTCCATAAAACAAGCACTTCTTGTTCTGGTCATCTATCAGTGTAGCATACAACTGTTTTTCTGAGCAGAAGACTGAAAGTCTTGGTTTTTCAGGAGTGCCATTAAACTGCCAAGACCAATGAGAAGTTTAATGATTATAATTAATCAATAAACATACACATATACTTTTTGTTGTGATTGAGTGAGCGAGCGAGCAAGTTTATGAAATGATTTTAGAGAACGATTAAGATCAAACATTGCATTTGGCAACGAAAGTGGAAAGTAGATCAAGAACACAGGATCCAGGGCATACTAACTTCACCAACATGGAACAAGCCAAAAAGGGTTTGAAAATGTAACAAACGCTTAATTCAAGAACAAACAGAGAACATGGAAACCTCAATAGCAAGCAGATTACAAAATTGAAATACAGCAACAATAGAACAGTAACTAAGACACGAGTAAGAAGAAGGATAGAGAGAGTAGGGAGGGCAGAAAGAGACATTCGAGAGGGAGAAACCAGAGAAGGGAGACGAGGGATTTCACACTTCACAATAACAATAACCTGCTTTAATTTGCCTCATATCCCGCTATTTAAATGTATTCTTCATATCATACAGTTCACACCTCCACAGGGGCAAATTCGTCAATTAGGTTCATAATAGAAAGCATCTTGCATCTTGGAACATGTCTGAAGATGTGAAGCAAGCTTAAGCCACGAGTTTACAAACGCAAGGGCAAGGTGGATGACAAGAGCAAAGGTACAAATCACATATTCCTAGTAGACATGGAGATATGCAATGTTTTAAATGTCGTGGTGTACGTAATAGGACATATGAGTGTCTTCATAGAAGAGCCATGTTGTCGAAGCCTGATGGTCCTTATGCAACAGGTTTTCACTTTCAGCATGGGAGGGTAATCCGTTAGGTTAAAAAGTCAAAGACATTGTTGTTTACTCCTACACAAATAGGCCAAGAAACCAATGAACTCTTTGCATTTACCTTATTCAGTTATGTACACTCGTTCTGTTTCTAAGCAGAAATGATCAATCATTGTACGATTTTTAAAGGTCAATTATATTCATCCCTTTCAAGTTAAAGCACTAAATGCATCATTCCCAAATCAAGTCTCCTATTAGTTTTTCCTGTCTGTCTAGTATTGACCTGGTCATTATAACAAAGTTCACATGCTCCCTCCATAGATTTTTACTTGTCTAGTATTGACTTGGCACACGAGCAACAAATAGAATGACAATTTTACCATAAATTCAATATTTTACGAAATGCATTGCAAAATGACTATAGTTAATAATAAGAATAAATAAGGAACTAAGTGATAAATTAATAGACAAGTAAAAGTGTGGTGTCGCCTAGTGATCAATGAAGTAGGTTGAAAACAATGACTTCTCGGGTTCAAATGTCAAACAGAGACAAAAATATTAGTAAGTGATTTCTTTCCATTTGTCCTAACAGTTACCCAGCACCTTACCGGTACCTGTCACGGGTAGCAGGGGAGGACCCACATAGGTTCAAGTAACCCACTTAGTGAAAAGTCTGACTCCACCACTGACTGGTAGGAAGGTGGTTAGTCGAGAAGCGTGAATGAGAGGTGGTAGGTATCCTTGGAATTAGTTGAGGCTGCACTACGGTTATCCAAAAATACTTGGACAACTATTTTTAGTACAGTAGAAAGAGGGAGTACCTTTTTTCTAATTCGCCTATTTCGAAGTTTAGCACTCTCAGTACGAGAATTAGTTTTATCTGTAGCTTGAATTACCAATAGCTTCATATTTAAGCCTACAAAAGATAATAATAGAAAGCTAAATACACAATTTAAAAAAAATATATAATTCCAAAAAACATATATGTAAAGTTAGAAACTTTAAAGCAATTGACAATAGAACTTACTTTTATGTTGGATAGTAAGAGTGGTATATGAGTGATTTATACAAATTCCAAATAAGTCGCAAGTCTTGAATTGTAGTGAACAAACATTACCCAAAGCCATTGTTGCCATTCTTTATGGAAAGGTTCCAAAAGTTTTCACTTGCTAAAATAAATTACAGCAGTACCATTTCACAAAATTGGGAATTTTGGTGATTAAAAATTGCTATGATTCATTGGGGAATTTAATCAAACAGATTATGTGCAATGTATACCTTCGTCTACATACAGGATACAAATGGAGTAATATTTATTTATGGACTCAATTAACGAGTATTGTGGGCTGGGCTGAATATAAGCCCAATATAAGAAAAAACATAAATGCATGATATTACATAAAATCTTGACTATTTTATTATTTATATTTTATCTCTATTTTTTAAAATAACGATATATATAAAATAGTGATATATTTGAAACTAATAAGAAATTTATTTAAGGAAATAATAGATTCTCTTTTATTCATTGTATTCTTTTATTTAAGGAAAGATATTTAATTTTTCTCTTTTTTTAGATTTAACTTAGGTGTTTTAATTATATTTCTCTTTTTTGTCTTTAATTATGAAAGATATATTTTTTTGGGTCTTTTTTCTCTTTTTTTGTCTTTAATTTTAGTCTATTTTTTTAGATTTAATTTTAATTATGTTTCAATTCTACTTTTAATCTTTTTTTTAAAATATTATTACTTTTGTTTCCTACACTGAGTACACCATTACCTTTCATTAAAAATACATGAATCACCCAATAATTTAAATAAATAATTGTATCTATCATATGAATCACCATAATACCATATATATGAATCACCCAATAATTGAAATAAATAATTGTATCTACCATACGAATCAACCATACGAATCACCATAATACCATATATATCACTCATTAATATCATATGAATCACCCAATAATTGTACCTACCATATGAATCACCATAATATAATATGTGTCACCAATTAATATCATATGTATCACCCGTTAAAAGCATACAAAATGTATCTATCGTATTAATCACCATAATACCCATATAATGATATCATATTTATCATTCATATGAATCACCATTAAAAAAATAAGCATGTATGAATAACTAAATAAATTTATATATGTATCAATAGATTTTTTTAAAAAAAATGGAAGAGATTTTAGGAGAGGAAACAAAAGTTGCATGCATTAATGGGGGAGAAAAAATTAGGAAGGAAGATGATTTAAGCATTAATGGAAGAGAAAAAATCAGAAAGGAAGATGATTTAGTTGTTGGGGAAGGAAATCTTGAATGAGTTAATGGTAGGATAAAAATAGGATGTGAGGTTTTCTTGATATGTATCAAGAGTAAAGTTGAAAAATGGAATTTTATGTAAATTTAAAAAAAATATATTAGGTAATATAGTCTCTTAAGTATGAAATTTGTGTAATTTATCACATAAATATACACCTTAGTTTATCACATTTATACAAATTCTCATCCTTACAAAGCAATTACAAAAATTTCAACTAATAGTGCATCTTCGTGGATGTATTGAAAGTTAATCATGTATCTTGATAGATTTAAAATCAGAAAAAAAATATCAAAAGTTAATTATGTATCTTTGCAAAGGAAAAAGTATATATCTTTGTTGGATCTATTATATATCTCAACAAACCCAAAATCAAAAAAAAAATATCCAAGCTAATTATTTATCTTTACAAAGGAAAAAGTATATCTTTGTTTGATATATTAGGAGCTAATTATATATCTCGACAGATCTAAAATCAAAATTTTCAGTAATTATACAAATATCAAAATTTTTTGTAATTAAGCACTAAACTATCGAGAGTTATGTTGTTCGTCTTAATATTTAGGAAAAATTACCTAAAAGAACAACTCAAGTTTCTAAACTACGAAAAATTCCTCCACTTCTAAAATATTATATATATCCCAATATTTACTATTTTTATTAAAAGTTGAGATACATCTTTAAACCTCCTATTCATACGTCGTTACTTTACCAAAACTTTCTTCCTCACTTTACGCCTTAATTTGAGCAGTAGTTTCAATCCAATTTCTCCCTCTAATTCAAACCTTTGAATTAAGGTAAATTTCTCTCCTAAAATCATATTCAATTTCTTCTAATCTTATTTTACGTTTTAAAAAAAAAATAAAAAAATTGCCCCTGCGTTTACAAAGCGATTCAGTGTTTTTGTTGAGCAAATTCTTTGATTATCGTTTTTTAGTCTACTTTATTTTGAATTAACATTATGAATAGAGATTCGGGACCATCTTTTAGTCTTAGATTTTCTCAATTAGAAAGTTTCAAAGAATATGAAGAAGTTGTAAACTTCGTTCCTAGTAGTTTTGACTACGAATTTGTTGGTTTTGATGAAAATTGATCCAAGCATAGAACGATCCACATACTATGAAGAAATTACGGTAAAAGCATGCCAAGAAGGATAAGAAAAAAGAAATTCATGGTTTTAAGAAAAGAGGATCTAACACTTCTAGAAGTATAGCTCCCGCTAAGTGAAGAAGAGTTATTGAAGTTATTTTCAGAGATGAGCTTCCAAAGGTATTTGCATGTTCTGGTATGTTGAATATTAAGCTGAGATACATATTCAGACTTGCATGATACGTTTTAAAATTTCTTGTTTATGTGATTCTTTGTTTATAATTTTATATGTATCTCGTATTTTTTTAAGTAATTTTGAAATTAACATAACAAGAGATACATGTTTATAAGATTATAGATACATATTGTATCATCTTGTATCAATTGTCTACTGTTAATGCATCTATATGTATCTCGTGTTGTTTATCTTTTATTGAAATAAGCATTACAATCCAAGGAGTGTGCACTAATAGTGGTGGCTGTGATATTCTTACAGTTAATGAAAATGTAGTCAGTGGAGAAACAAGACTGAAAATAATTAAGGGCGTGCTCAGCAATACGTTCATAGCTAGTAATTCAACTATCATTATCATCCTTGAAACGAGATATTCTATTATTTCGAAGCATATTAATGACTGAAAGATGGTAAAAACTTTTATTAGTATCACCATGAGATAACCAATTAATTCTAGACCAAAGTTTTCAGTAATCATCTTCAATACATAAAATAGAATTGTATTTCTCAGCGAGAGCCTTTTTTAAGATTATGAAGAAAACTACTAGAAGGGTAAGCTACAGAGCGTTGGGTATCAGATAGACGAGATAATAACCTTTGTTTTTTTTGAAGATCTCACCAAAGGTTGCATAACTCCATTTAGTAGATACTTACTTAAATTCTTGGGTAGCAGATATCCAAAAGATTTGTATTATTTGATCAATAATGATCCACTACAAGCTTAAAGGAAGGGTGGTGAATCCAAAACTTTTCTAGTTTAAGAGGACATTTGAGCAGGGTGGTTGGAAGGATTAATATAAATCAATAAAGGGCATTGATCTAAGTGGGTGTTAGGCAAATGGACAATCTTTGGGTTGGGGTAAGTCTTGAGCCAGTTATCCGTTGCAAAGACAGTCCGGCCTCTCTAAAATCACATCTATACCATTATTTTTACGCCTATGATTGGACCAAATATATCGCCTTCCCTTAAACCCAAGGTCACTGAGATTACAATTAGTAATGCAAGGCCCAAAAAGGGAGCTCGTAGTAGGATTAGCAGTTCTCCCACCCCATTTATCTTGATTACAAAGTTGTTCTTTAAAATTTCTAGCCACTAACCAAGAACCATTAATAAAATTATAATAATTAATGAGATTTTCTAGAAAGCCACACATTTAGAAAAGTCAGTGCTTATGCAAATAACGAAAAGTACCATGGAGAGGAGTTTGAAAGTACCCGAATCATGACATGTATTTCTTGGTCTCTACGGTGCTTACGAGTAACATGCACAATGTGCGAGTACCATATAAAAACAAGATCTCTCGAGTTACGAATAACGGGGGCTTCAATCATACCATCAAAAGCAAATTCGTCCTTAAATGAGCATGGTTTGTCATTTTAGTTTCTAATAAAGTAACTAAGCAAGGATTATGATTTCTAATTATTTTCTTAAGATTTATTTTAAGAGAGTCATTGTTAACGCCACGAGTATTCCACACAACAAAACTAGTGTCTTGATTCATGGGTTTAGAGAAATATTTGGGAAGGGATCATTATTGTTTTCCAGATTCGGCCTCATCGTAGGCAGTGGCGGAGCCACGTACAATTCAGGGGTTCATCCGAAAATTATATTATTTTTACATGGTAAAAAATATTTTTATGTATATATAGTAGATGTTGAACTCCTTTCGACTAGACCGTATATTTACTTCTGAGTCCTCAATGAAAAACCTAGCTCCGCCACTGATAGTAGGCACCATAATCACCACATTTTTTGCTAGGACTTGATTCACTATTGGACACAGCACAAAGGAGCATTTCACTAGGTTCGATGGACAGTTGTGAATATATTTTTTGTCTTCATTCTCTAAAAAGACCACCAGGGTCACCTATTTTAGGTTTGATATTTTGGTGAATGCAGTGCGATATGGGTTCCTTTCTAGAATGTACAATACCATGCCTGGAGCCTGCGGATTCATTTTTTAGATTGAAGAATAAGGGGCCAGAGGGATAGGAAATGTTTAGGGAGAGAAACGTGGAGTTGGGATGAATAGCGATGGCCCCGATTTCGTTGGAAGGGGCTGCCAAGGGAAGAATAACGACTGATTGGAGCTTATCTATAGGGGTGTGAAGAATGGGGTCTGAACAATATTTTTCATGTTTAATTTGGAAAGAGACTCAAGAAGTAGGATACGTTTCATATTTCTTGCATTATTTGAATAAAATCCGACATGGAGTTAGGAGTGACCTGGTGTAGATTGTTTGTTGTCCACATCTGGTTTACAAAATTCTTTAGCAATTTTCATACCCTCTGTTACAAGATGGGCAAGTTATCTCTCATTTTGGAGAACTACTAGTGATTTGGTTCCATTGACATCTAAAGAGAAGGTGGCTACATGACCTCGTAGCCCCATATCTATCCATGATAAGGGTTGGATGGGAAGTGGGTTTGGTGGAGTAGCATAAACGACCAGAGTGTTGGTGTCTTTCATAACTTGTTTGGGAATGTGAGGGGGGCTGAGGGGAGTTAGATTGATGTGTTGATGGAGGGAGTGGTGATGGGATTAATGTTTAAGACATTGTGAGCATAGGTGACTTGGGGAAGCTCTGTAAAGTCGTTGGAATAGAGAGGAGTAAACAATGATAAAAATCATTATATGAAGATTGTAATGGGTATTGATTGGTGGATAGAGTGGTATATATTAGGGGTGGAAAAAAGATTTACATGATCTGAGTTAATTTTTTGGCAAGGGTTGCCACTTGGCACTCTTTCTTCGCCAGTGTTCATGCATGTAATTGAAGGAGGAAGGCGTATCACAGATAATATCTTCAGGGATGTGAATATGTAAATTATTTTTTAATTGGGGTTGATGATTTATTATTTGGGAGGGCCTAAAAAGATGAATAATTTCAAAATAAGAACTTTTATTCTTCTTGTCGACAGTACTCTGGTATTGACAAGGGAAACAGGTGAGTGATTAACTTCATTACAAAGAGAATTAAATTTATTAGTTGACAGAAAAATCATGTGAGAACATATGTCAATTTCATGACAAGAAGAATCAGTGAGACTGGGAAGTGTAATAACATTTCAATGGAGTTAATGGGGGTGGGAGAATCGAAGGAGTATTTTTTAGGTAGGATGTAATAGGGTTAGAAAGTACCTTTTCTTGAACCTTTTTACCTGCTATTGTTGTCTTTTTCCTCCTAGGAAATTACACCATATTTCAGCCATCATGTGTAGAAGAAGCATGCGACTTTGATAAAGGAGCTGCAGTTTGAGTCTCTGGATTTTTCTTTGTGGGGTCTGAATATTTTTATCCCTGCTCAGAGATTTTTATGGAAAGAGCAATCCTTTTGTGTGTGTCCTAGTCTCCCAGAATTCTTGCATAAAAATCCTTAGACCTCGTATATTATATGTTGCATGTGTTCGCCTATTTGAATCCAGTTAGGGACAAAATTTTCAAAGGATATTTGAATACATAACCGCGCATATCGCCCCCTTAAAGTAGAGCTGGTACATGCATCAATTTTTAAAAGCTTCTCTATGGAATTTCCAACCTTTTGAAGAAGCAAGCTATCATAGAATTTAGTGAAAAGTCGAGGCAGACAGATCCATTTAGCTAAAGCAGACAAGGTCTATTTATTGGGATTAAAATTTGGAACTTTTTTTTGGACGGAGAGATAGCGGCCATAGGCAAATCAAGAACCATTATTGAGAACTAAATTCATGTCTTCTAAGTTAGAGAGGCAATAATCGGAGCCTAAATCAATAAGCGAAACTTTGTCCTTAATGAGGAAATGCTTTAGGGGGGCATAAAGCTGTTGAGTTTATTGCTGAAAGAGTGATAACTTTTATGACATTGGAAAGTTCCTTAATGGAATCTGCAGTCTCAACGGAGGTTGGAATAACCTCATGCTCCCCGATGTCAGTGTTCAAAATTATATTATCTGCTAGCAGCATAGCTTTAAAGGTAGATTTCGATAAATCATCCGAGGGCTTTAAGGAATTTTCACAAGGGGGATTCATCAAGTGGAGCAAAATTTTTATGAATTTTTAGACAGAAGGTGGAGAGAAAAACCAGAGAGAGTTTCCCTGGTGTTTCTATTTGTTACATACATATCTGTAAAATTTGATTCGAAAATCAATGACTTGAAGGTCTTATTCAAATCGGAGCTAAAGTAACGATATCTTGATTTCACTCTTCCTTTCGTTTATTTAATTATACTGGACATAAGGTCATTGATTGCAGGGGCCCAGCATAAGCTACTCTTTTTGTGATGCAGATAAATTTTGGAGAGTCAATCAAATTTTTTGTATGCTTTTTAAGTATTTTTAATTGTTGATCATAATGATATAAAATACTTTTTTTATATTGATTTTACATAATATATGTTACTTTTGTCGTTTTAATTTATGTGACACTGATAAAATTTTGAGGGCGCGAATTTCGGCAGAGAATTAGGGCCAGTTTGGGTCGTTAGTGTAGGGAATTACTTGGAGGGGGTTTTATTCCTGTTATGATTCCGTCTTTCGTGTTTCATGTTTTATTACGAATCTGTGTGCTTTCCTTTGCTTTCTCTGTTTTATATTACTTATGGGTGCCGTATTTATGATATGTAATCTGCTTCTGTGCTTTACTATGTGTTTGTGTGGCATCTCGTGTCTTGAGCCGGGGGTCTATCGGAAACAGCCTTTCTACTTCATCAGAGGTAGAGGTATGGACTGCGTACATCTTAACCCCCCCCCAGACCCCACTAGGTGGGAATACACTGGGTTTGTTGTTGTTGTTGTTAAGCTGTTAATTATTATGATTTATAATATTTTTACATAACTTTTAAATAATAAATGCTACTCTCTCTGTCTTAATTTATGTAACACTAATGAAATTAAGAGTGTCAATCAATTTTTTTACATATATTTTTATACATATTTTTCTTTGTTAATTATTGTGATTTATAATATTTGCTACTAATTAATTTTCAAATAATATATGTTACTTTCGCTGTCTTACATAACCGCGATAGTATTCGGAGAATACATTAAAGTTTTTATATGTCATTAAATATTTTAAGTGTTAATTATCGCGATTTATGATACTTTTTACATCATTTTTAAATAATATATGTTACTTCGTTTATCACAATTTATGTAGCACTGATAGAATTGAGAGTCAATCAAATTTTTATATGTTCTTAAAAAATTTTAAATCGTTAATTATTGCAATTTAATTTAATTTTATGTAATTTTTAAATACACATTCAATTTTAAAATAAGACAAATAAATTAAAATGAAGGAAATAAGAAATTATAAAAAGAGATGATGAAAGCCAACAGATTATTGCAGTTTAAAGTAATTTTAAAATATATATTAAATTAAAATATAAGATAAATAAATTAAAATGAAGTAAATAAAAAAAATAGAAAGAAGAGTCGGCGCTAGCTGGCATGACGTGCAACAGCTTCCCACCGCCCTTCTATATAATGGAAAAATTATTGTTTCTTTATACGGTCACATGATAACACAATTATTATTATTTCTTTATTACTTTACTACTATATTTCTTTTCTACTATATAGAAGAGCTCGTTTAGGGATGACCAAGGGTGTGGCTGTAAACTTTGAAGGGTAAAATGATAAGCTTGTTTTTTAAACCAAACCACGTGCTTTCTTTTTCCTTCTAGATCTTTCCCTTTGTCTCTGTCTCTCCGCACACAATCGTACAATTCTTCCTCAAGCTCTCAAACACCAACTCTAATTTTGGATCCAAATAACAACAACAACACTAACTTCTAAGATATGATACTTGTTGGTTCACTATTTTTCCGTTATTTCTATGTCTTTAAACGGTGATCGATAAAATGATTCAAACGATGGTACTAGAAGTGACCGGTCTACCTAGATCTTTACAAGGCTACGATCTCTTAGATTAGATCGATTCAGCCGGGTTGGGCGCCTACCTTGGAAGTTGTACTCTGCTGAAGATTCCTTGACATCATTCGGGCTGATGCCACCCGGTTGATCAGGTTGAGATATCCTGGAGTTGTTCATGTACTCCAGGCACTTCATGAGAGTTAAAATTGTATGGATGGTCACAAAACTTTATTTGCTTTAGCTGCTAATGCTTTAAGGAATTCGGACACGATTGACAAAGTTCCTAAGAAGCCTAAAGGAATAGTAATTATCTTTTCCATAATAAATCATGTAATTAACTGCTAATCTATGTGAATGTTTTTTTATGAAAAGTTTGGACTTTAATAGTGTTATGATGATTTGAGGTGGTGCAAGTGTCTGATTTTAATTTTTGAGTTAGTGCGCGCAAGCTGGTCCGAACACTAGCTTATAAAAAAAAAATTGATTTATTACTATAGATTTTGAGTTACAATGATGTGATGATAACAAAACTATCTCTAAACTACTTTGGAATTGATTTTTAGATAATTGAGCGACTAAACGTGATGGTTACATTGAGGTTTTATCACAGAAAAAGAAGGCAACAAACTCAACAGAGAAATTTAATAATTATCGTGTTGTGAGAATGTTACCTAATTAGTATTTTCTATCATTTCCTTTGTAGATACTTCACTTTTAGTATTGAAAATTTATGTGCTGATCTTAGTCTTGTGCTATACTTTAAATAGATCATTGGATCTCTGATCCTTCGCCATGTACCTGAGGAAGTCTTTCGAAGGGGATGTTTACATCAATATGAATCTACAATTAAATGTAATCTCTCTCTTCCCCACTCTATTGTATACCACTGCGACATAGGAGTAATTTAAACTTGGTCTTTTTAAGTCGGACATAAATTTATGTATAAAAAATCAAAAAATTATAACTACTACTTAGGTTGAACGCCGTAGAATTTAAATCTTAGATTTACATCTATATATTAACTTAGGCAATTAAAGTTCAACTTGATCTTTAGCTAACATATATCAATGTAATAGTTCAATATTCTTCGGATATACTGCTCACAAAAATATTAAAGAATCTTAAAGGTTGAGCTAGTATAAGGGAGGATCAAAATTTTTGATAGTTTCACAAGGACATTTTAGATATTTCACTTTTTTGATTGAGTGAATCAAGAGAATACACATGACAATTGATGGTGTTCTTTTGTTAAATATTTTTATTTTTATCCTTATTTTTCTTTTTGTTAAGATAATTTTCACATATTTGTAATTGGTCTCTTCTTACCTCTTAATAAATTATCTTTTAATTAAAATTTTCTTCATTTTAAATTAATAATCACTTTTGCTAAAAGAATGTTCAAAATAACTTTTCATATAAAATTAAAATTAGTAATAATTTTCAACTATACTCTTATAGTCAATATTGTTCAATTCTTTAAAAAAACATATAATAAATAGGATAACTTAATCAATAATAAACAGTACACTACCTTTACTATTTTTCTTCGTGGACATGAGAAAAGATAAATCAATAATTAAAATAGGGAGAATATTCCTTTAAAGGGAGTGTAAAAACTAAACACGGCAAGTAGATGGACCGAATGGAACAATCTTTTAATGTAATTTAATTATTATGTAATATCCTTAAAGGTCACTATTAAGTTAGTTTACGTAAAGCCTCTAAATTTAGGTTGTAACAATTTTTTATATACTTGAAGTAATTGAAATATTTTATTATACTAGATTGAAAAAAAATGAATTTTGCAAAAACTCTCATCACATGAAATTATAGGTAAAAATAAAATAATAAATATTAAAATAAATTTATTTTTATCTTAAACTGAGAAATTACGCACCCACAAAATCATTAAAATATCAATATTTTTTATTTTTGATCATTATTTAATTGTCATTATTAAAATATCATTATATTATTATTTAAAATATTGAATTATTTGTGGCCTTTTGATTTCTAATATTCTGATAATGCTTTCTTCGCACGGAGAAAAATTTATTTAAGACTATCCAATTATGTGATTAAGAACTTTAATAATTATAAAACTTATCAATAAAATACATTTAATATATCGGTCATTAGATTATCCTTATTGTTGTTGCTGAATATCTCATCCGTACCATCTTCTCTTATGTTAATTATAGAGTTAAAAAATATAATATAATATAAATTATATTTTTTAAATTTAAATTATCATTTTTATATCTTTGAGCTTGGACCCGAATTTAACACGAATATATGAAACTAGTACGCTTATATGATAACATAATCTTTAATTTTCAAGTCAAATTAATATTCTTAATCCTCGTAACAAATTCAAATAGCAGTGTTTTCAAACAAACACTAATCATGATGGAATAGAAGACAAATATCGAAAAGAGATATTTTTCTTTTTTTGTTGCTATTGTGTGTGTTTAACAATTTGAAAAGTTCAATCTTCATTCCTTTAATGAAAATTTTTGCTATTGTGTATATTTACGATTTGACAAGTTCAATGGTGCTAGACCATAGAATAAGAATAAGACTCACCAGTACTAGATCAAATCCCTCAAAAATATCTGCCTCCACCATTCCAGATAAACATTTAATTAATCGAATAAAAAAAAAAATCAACAAACAAAAAACTCTTTCAAACTCCCCCATTACACAATTCCAGAACCTTCCACACCTTTCTGTAACTTTCTATTCCCCCATTATAATTTCACTTCTTCGCTTCCCTGAAAATTCTCTATTACAATTACAAAATTCTCTTGAAATATACTCTTCAATTCTTGAAGTATCTTCAATTTCAATGGCTTCAGAATCATCATTAACAGAAAGTTTAATGAGTTCAAGTAACAGAGAAGGCCTTTCATTGTTTTTACCATTCATATTAGCCATAACGAACACTCGAATTTCACCATCTTCAATTCAGGATTCATCCAACCCAGAAGAGGAAATACGAGGATCGACAACCCCATCGGATCAGTTTTCCGATCGGATAATCCTGGTAAATCCAGTGAGTCAAGGAATGATAGTAATGGAAATGGGAGCGTCATCTCCGACGTTTGATTCTATTGTCAGTGAACTGATCAAAGAAGGTCAGCCACCAGCTTCGAAAGCGTCAATAGAGGAACTTCCAACTGTTGATGTTCGTGAAGAGGATGAAAAAGATGAATGTGTTGTGTGTTTGGATGAGATGGGAGTTGGTGAAGTAGTGAAGGAAATGCCGTGTAAGCATAGATTTCATGGAGATTGCGTTGTAACGTGGTTAAAGAGTCATGGATCATGTCCGATTTGTAGGTATAAGATGCCGGAAGAAGAGAGTGATTTGAATGACGAGAAGGAAAATGGAAGGCGAAGGAGGGAGATTTGGATGAGTTTTTCTGTTGGAAGTGAAAGGAGAAGTGCTAGTTCTAGTTCAGAAAATGATCAGCATGTTGCACCAGAAGCATAGTGGATTTTTTTTAAAATTCTTTATAAAAGAATTAGTTTTAAAGTTTTCAGTTTGTTCGTTTCAGAATAATATTTGTACAGAGTAATGTTAATTGGTTTGATGGTGAAATGGATTTTTATTTTTCATGTTCAATCATACATTTGTTCCCTGAGACATTAGGTTACTAGTGATATTGTTAGTGATATTGTTGGAGCTTGAAGTTTTGACAAATGACAATATGAATGAAAAATTGGGAGTTTGAATGAAATAAGTTGATATATTTAGTGTAATTGAAAACTTCAATTTATGATCATATGGAGAATAGAATAAGTTAAATTTAATTTAAATACTTGATAATAAAGAAAAACTGGGAGTTTTATGTATATGTTGAAAAGTAGGAGAAATATTTTGAGTGCTGATTTTAAAGAGTAAGTAAGAGTTGGAATTAAAGTAAGTCTCACAGACTATGAGAGTTTAGATTAAAGGGGAGTTTAAAATAAAAAATGATTTTTTGAAGAGTAGTGTTTAAATAGAAAATTTATTGATTCACGCACTTATAAAGCATAAACGATAGATTAATTTTATGAAGTATTACTCAATCATTGAAGAAATATATTAAAGAACTTGATTTTAAATATAAATCATTGTGTTTGAACTATTGATGTAATATTAGTTTTAGTGTGTTATAAATTGAATTAGGAGTCAGTTTTGAGTTGGGGAAAATTTAAAGACTTTGGGAAAGCATATCTTAGGAGGTGTGTGTAGTTAGGAATTAGAGTTTATAATTCTTAATTGTTGAGTTATAGGGATTAGAGTTTATAATTTCTATTTGTTGGTGATAAGAGTTTTGTAATTAGTGGTTGTTGAGGTAATTTAGTGTAGTTGGGGTTAAATCTTGTAGAGGTACAGGTCGTGATTTTTTACATCTTTTTGAGTTGGGTGTTTTCCACGTAAAAATTATTGTATTTTTTACTTTCTGTTTACTGTTTCTTTGAAATACGTCAGGCAACACATTTTATCGATAAGCAAAAATTAGATGAAAATAAGAAAATCAGTAAGGCATGAATTCTTAATAAGTGGTATCAGAGTCAGGTTGTCTTAAAAAGGGTTAGCACCTAAAATAAAGATCAATATGATAATTCTGCACCACCTACTGACTACTACAAAGGACAAGACATTAATAGATCTCCATTGTTCAATGGACAGTAATACTTAGGATAAAAAGAAAGGTTGAAAGATTTTCTTCAGGCTGTTGACTACAAACTCTAGAATAGAATTATTGATGGACTTCAATACCCTATGAAGAAGGATGCTGGAAACAAGGATGTATTAAAAGTTAAGAGTGAGTATGATAAGATCGACTTTAAGATGCTTGAAAAAAATGCAAAAGCTAAGTATATTCTTATTTGTGGACTTGGACCAGATGAATATAACAGGATCTCAAGTTGCACCACTACAAAACAAATTTGGGAGACTCTTGCAAACGCATATGAGAAAAACATGAATACCTTAGAGCAAAATAAAGGAATTAAGGATAAGTCAATAGCATTGAAAGAGTCTGACAGCGTAGAATCAGATCTGGATAATAGAAAGCTTACCGAGAATTTCAAAAGGTATTTTAAGGAAGGAAAGCGACAGAACAAGAGAGGAACGACTAGAAGGTGTTGTACCAACTATAAGTCTCAAATTGGTTGTTTCAAGTATGAAGATACAGATCACATGATCAGAAATTGTTCATTGTGGGAAATTAAGCAAAAAAATGTAAGAGCTGAAAAAGAGAAATCTTACTTCAAAAGAAAGGAATCATTTTCTACGATGGCTGCATAGGGACCAAGCTCAGAAGAATCTGATGATGATGGAGTTGATGAAAGTGCACTTATGGTTATAGATGACTCAAACATGGAAGAAAAGAAAGTAAAATCTGAGGTAAGTATACTTGATTTTAAAGATAAATTGCATCTTTGTTCTAAGAAAAGACTAATTCCCTTGATGAACACATTGATTGATGATTTTCACGAGCTCACATCTGAAAGGGATCAGTTATTCAATGCTTTTTCAAGTCTAAAATTTAATTACATTGATCTTGAGACTTGCAAAATGCCATTGATACAGAAAACTGCACCCTAAAGGAACAAGTTAGTCAACTTAGTTCATCAAACCTAGATCTAAAATCAGAAATCTTAAAGTTGTCAATTACTGAAAAAGAAAAAGGAGCCATGAGTGAAATCAACAAAGAATTGAGTATGAACTTAAACAAAGAAAAGATGAATTGTTTTGTCAAAGAGAAAAGGTTAGAAAGCTAACTCAAGAAAACTCTAAGATAAAACTTGATCTTGAAAGAGCTAACCGATGGACTAAGTCATCTAGAATTGTTAATCATCTAAGTAGTAGGACTCAAAATGAGAAGTTTGAAACATGTTTTCACAAAGAAACTATTTCCTACAAAGATTTATGTTATATTTGTGGAAAACTAGGACACCCAACCA
Organism: Capsicum annuum; assembly: GCF_002878395.1. Classification (NCBI taxonomy): domain Eukaryota; kingdom Viridiplantae; phylum Streptophyta; class Magnoliopsida; order Solanales; family Solanaceae; genus Capsicum; species Capsicum annuum. The sequence goes on from NC_061121.1 coordinate 19,146,907, forward strand.
CTGAATGTCATGTTGCTGTCAAAAGCAGATCCAGCAATTTAAATCTGGCAAATAAACTATCTCTGACCAAGAAAAGGATAACTAAACTTGGTCAGAGAAACAAGCCACGTAACCTGTTGCCTGCATAGGTTAGAAGAAATCTGATTTATCTATTTACTCATAAGAAATGATTCAAACTTGTCTGGGTGCCTAAAGTTAACCCCTAACTTGTTTTGCAAGTAAGAGTGAAAGGAGGCAAGCAAAATTTGTGCATAAATAAAGCTTGCTTAAGGTATAAGATTAGAAGAAAATAAAGTTTCTTTCACTCACCACATTTAAAGGGGGAATGGGTCATTTGAAAAATGATCAGATTTGTAGTGCTCGTGTAAGAGAGAAGCAAGAGAGATTTAAAAAAAAATAAAAAAAAGGATGACTGTGAAACTGATGAGCATACACAGGAACTTATTGTACCACCTGGTTCAACTGTTGTACAGACTGAGGGCATATTGACAGGGGAAAAAACAAATCAAGAAATTGAGGCATCAATAACACCAACACAAGCTGATGATAATTTTGTTGGTAATTCATAAGAATTGGTGTTGTCACAAGAACCTTGAGATATCTCATGGGAATCAATGGCTTGAGACTATGGTATTCAAATGAAAGTAATTTTACTCTTGAGGGCTATAAAAATGTTGATTATGTGGGTTACTTAATTGACTGGAGAAGCACCAAAGACACTAAGTAGAGAGCATTTTGTAAGGAATAGGTTAGACTTGGGGATGATTAAAATTGCATGAACTCCCCCCAATGATTGACTAGAATAATCATTTTTCTTTTAAATTTTATTAGCTAAAAAGTTATTCTATTCAGTCTTGCGCATTTAGTTATGTGTCCCAATTTCAAATTTTGGACTTTTCTAACCTAATTTTGTATTAGATTGTGCAGAAAAATAGGTACAAACAAGCAATTGTGACCACAAAGTTCTT
>NC_061121.1:19150874-19154493 GCF_002878395.1 Capsicum annuum
GCTTTATAGTACTATCATTCATTTGGGATAACTAATCCTGCATTAATTTTAGGATGAGCATATCGTATGTTTGGTTGGATAAATTTATGGGAATATAAGTGCTATTTTTCTCGCATATTGAGGATGAAATAATAATTCCGAAATAAGTTATCCCGAAATAACTTGTTTTCCAACCATTTAAGTTATATCTCAAAGAACTTTGAGCCTTGTACACCCGCGTTACACTATCAATGTAGTTTAATATATTTGGCCACTAATTATCTACTTTGACTTTCTTATGTGTCACTCATCAGAGTTGGCATGTGAAAAATTTTGTAACCACCGGGTATTCTCTTTATCTTTGGTGAAGATCTATCGAAAGTAATCTCTCTATCATCACAGGATAGAGGTAAAGTTACATACCCACTATCCTTTCTGGACCTCAATTACACTCATGGAACTACACTGAAAATAGGATGGTGAGAAGGAAGAATGTGAAACTCAATACTGAGACACATGATAATATTTGGAAAGTGAAACACAAAATTATACAAAGAAATTGAGGCCAATGTTGAAGTGAAATATCAGCCCAAAAGAGGGCCTAAATGAATCAAAATCTTGTGAAACCCAAATGATCTTAGCCCAATAAGACAATAAGCTAAATTGGACTTTTAGCTGACCAATAGATTTACTTGCTAAGTAGACTTGAAAATTGACATAATACATAAATATACATCTTAATTTGACTTTAACGAACAACTAAACATTCATATTTTAAAATACATATTTAAACATTTTAACTAAAATTAATTTCGTAAACATCTTAACTATAAAAATACACATCTAGAATGCACTTCTTACGGATGTCTAAATGTACAATTTTAAAATTTAGATATTTGTGAGACACATCTAGTTAAAGCGTTTACAAAAGCACAGTAAAATTAGATAAAGTATTTGAATACGCACAATACTAGAAGTTGACTAGTGATTTGAGGAGTTTAAATAACATGTTGAGGTTATTTTTCGAATCGTCTTAGTAAAATTCTCCAAATTCACCTTCCACCACTATCTATTATGTCAAAATAAAATGTCTTAACTGACTAACAAATATTATACCACATTAGCAATTATTAGTCTCATGTATCAAAATCAGTCTCTCTACTCCATAAAATAAAATATCGATCTTAACTGATTGATAAAAATTAATTTCTCTACTTCATATCTTAACGGATTAATAAAGGTATGTCAAAATCAACTTCTCTATTTCATTTATATCAAAATTAACTTCTCTACTTCATTTAAAGTCTGATATATTTGTAATATAAATCTACTCATTTAAAATAATGATATAACCCTGCACATACTTTATTCTTTCAGTTTCAGATTGTAGTAATATAAACTGCACTTTCATGGAAATAAAGTTCAACTCATTTGAGTAAGTGACATAAACCGCGTACAATTTATCCACTAAACCTCACTTCGTGGAAAGACAGTCGGTATGTTTTTGTTCTGTTCCAATTATTGCTACCTTCTAAATAGCAATAAATAGCAATATCTGTTAAGAATTCGCGCCCTACTGATTTTCTTATTTTCGCCTAACTTTTGCTTATCGATGGAACGTGTTGCCTGACGTGTTCCACTGACGTATTTCAAGAAAGCGGTAAACAAAAAGTAAAGAACACAATGATTTTTACGTGAAAAACACCCGGCTCAAAAAGGTGTAAAAAACCACGACCTGTACCTCTACAGGATTTAACCCCAAATAACTCTGAGTCTCAACAACGACTGATTACAAAACTCTTGTAACCAACAAATAGGAATTATAAACTCTAATCCCTATAACTCAACAACTAGGAATTAGACACACCTCCCAAGGTATGCTTTCTCAAAGTCTCTGAGTTTTCCCAGAGACTAGCTCCTAATTCAGTTTATAACACACTGAAACTAATATTACATCAATAATTCAAACACAATGAACAACTTTAAAAATCAACGCTAAAACTCTTAGTTGGATTCTATACTTAGGATCAGGTTCTTCAATGTGTTTCTTCGGTGATTGAGTAGCACTTCGTGAAGTCAATCTATCGATTGTGCTTTTCTGCTTTGTAAGTGCGTGAATTACTCTGAATGATGCATCTTCTATTTAAGCACAGCTCTCCAAAGAGTCATTCTTTATTTTAAACTCCTCCTTTAATTAAAACTCTCATTACATAGAGTTCTACTTCAAGTGAGACTCTTTCTTTAATTTCAACTCTTGTCTCCTTAGTGTTGTAGTAAAACTCCAACTCTTTTAAATCAGCATATGCTTATTTATCAGAATCTTTCTTCTCCCACATATAGAACTCTTCAAGATAGACTCAGAAGTGAAACTCTTTCTTTACGGAGGACTCCTTTTTTAACTCAACTTGTTTTCCCTTATCATCAAGTGTTTGAATTAAATTCAACTTGTTCTATTTCCCATGTGATCGGTAAGTTGAAGTTTCCAGTTGCACTGAATTAACTCATATCAACTTGTTTCATTCATATTGTCATACATCAAAACTTCAAGGTTCCAACAAATTCCCCCATTTTGATGATGAAAACCTCCTGTCTTTGTGCATTCAAATATCTTCACCTGTAGGCACTAAAGTATAAAACACTAGAATGAAACAAGTTAGTCAATGGGTTATAAACATTGCACACCCCTCTTATCTTCCCCTTTTGGCATCATCGAAAAACCATTTTAATGCAATAATATACTAGCCAGAGTGATTTGTTATGCTATTCATGGCCATTGAGGCTATCACCAAAACAATCAGACAAAGACCCTAGCCAACATAGTAATATATTAAAGAGAAAAAAAATGAGTCAATTTAGCAAAGATAACCATTCCAGTTAACTAACAGAGTATGTTCCACATTAAACCTAAACAAGTACTGAACAAAGCAAAACAACTGAGCATTAAAAAATATGGTATAAAAGTGGGACAAGGCTAAGGATATAAATAGTGAAGAGAAAGGAGGAACAGGTGATATCAACTGTGTCAATTGACGAATGACTTCAACATTTTCATCCCTCTCTTAATCAAGGTCAAGCTTCAAAGTCATGATCCTAGCCTTAAAGACCTCTTATTCAACTTCATGACTGTCTTATGCAGCTTCTAGTTCAGATTTTTTTTTCTGAAATAAGTCTTAGCCCTCCTTATTGAAACGGGTAGAGCAACATGATTCATCTGTTCAAAAACATCTTTTTTTATATAAGTCAAACCTGATTTAGGACTGAGAAGCCCAAAAAAAATTATCAATTAGGAACTAAAAGGGAAAGCATGACCCTTTTCATTCTTCAGAAACATATGTTACATGTGATTAATGATCAAGCTTGGCAAATCCATGGTACACAGCTGATATTTTGGTTGAGAAAGAAGAAGGAATTTCTGGTATAGGATTAACACACTTGTGAACACCCATTTGGAGAGAATCAAAGAAAGTTTGATCAACAATTCATTAGCTTTATTAGACAATGAGAGGATGAAATGTGAGAAATTGAACAGATGTGCTCAACTGTTTCAACTTAGACAGCCTATGCTTATGTCAGTGTAAAACATACCTGATGAAAAGAACTTTGTGGTCACAATTGCTTGTTTGTACCTATTTTTCTGCAC
>NC_061121.1:19157493-19240489 GCF_002878395.1 Capsicum annuum
TTAGGCGCGGCTTCAACTTTTCAGAATATCTTTCAATATCGTCACAAGCACGTTTAAATGTTAATAATGCATCTCCAAGACTAAGGATGCAACCTCGAAGCGTATGCAGAATATTTAACGTTCAATTTAATCTATAATTTCAATAAGGTAATACGTCAAATGGCAAAAATCTAAAGATTACACAAAATAAATTACTTCCTCCGTTCCAAATTATCTGTTCTAAATTTCCTAATTTGATTTCTCATTTTTTTTTTTTTTCATTAATCAAGAAGATTAATCAAGAAGAGACAATTTCTTTTTTAAGAAGAGACAATTTCTTTTTTCATGTTTTATCCTTTGCATTAATTAGTTTTTCTTCAAATTAAAATGTAAATATCATTTAATAGGAGTACAATGATAAACTAGCCATTAGGGGTGTACAAAACAAACCGTCAAGTCAAACCGAACCAACGAACCAAACCAAAACGAGTAAAAAAATCGACTTATAATTTGGTTTGATTGGTTTGGCGTTAGAAAAAAAAAACCGACCATGCTTGGTTTGGTTTGGTGTTGACAAAAAAAAAAAATCAAACCGAACCCGAATCAAACCGACATAATATATATATATATATATATATATTCAAACTTTTTATACATAAAATATTAATTATAATCTACTTTTAAAATACTTTTTCAACTAGTTTTAGTAATTTTCAATAATTTGAAAGTAGATGCAGATATATATTTAAATTTGGACTTTTAAATTGTAATATTTATCCATTAATTGCTAATTAAATGATCCAAAACCTAATATAAACTTAAAACTTAAACTTTTCACTCTTCATCTCACTTTTTAGTTTCAATAGAGTTTTTCGCTCCTCATTTTTTCATAATTATGGTTTTTCATTAGCACATGAGTGAAAATATATTTGATCTATCTTCGATCACAATATAATTGTAAAAATTAAAGATTATAAAAAAAAAATGAAAAATCCAAAAAAATCGACTAAAACCTAAATCGAAAAAACCAATTTTATGTTGCTTTGATTTGGTTTATAGTTTTAATAAATCAACATGATTGATTTTTTTTTTTTTTTAATAAAAATCGAATCAACCGGATCTATGTACACCCTTACTAGTCATATTATTAATTATTTTTATTAATTAATATATCATCTCAATTTGAGATGAATAATTTGAGACATTTTGGATTATACGAGTTGGAATCTAAACAATATAGTAATTCTCACTCAAAAGTCTAACTAAAGTCCCTCAAAAACTGTGTGTCAGCTTTAATTTATATACTTAAAAGAAAAGCCCAAAAAGAAAAAGATTAAACTTATCCCTAAAATTTTGTCGATTCACTTGAGTCCAAGTCAATAATTTTGAACCCAAGTCAATGACATGGATGCTCTAACAAAAAAATCTTTCCTCTAACATACTCCAAGGTAAATGAATTGGAATTAGGTCATTAGTCTAGATTCTTTCCTCTATCATTTCTAGGTAAATGACTTAATTAAAATCATGTTATGAACAACTTTTAATATCTATGTGCCAAATGCACTTCTTGATCATTAATTTATAGTCTGGCTGGGAGATCCAAAGTTGGTGCACATCTACAGAGAGCAAACCAAATTAGCTGATAATGTTGCTAGAATAGCCAGCTCTACTACTATTATCGTAACTAAGCTTTTTCGAAATCCTCCTTCGGACTTGATTGGAGGACAGACTACTATCACATAGGTGCTTACTCCACGAAAACACCCACCTACTATGTATAATACTACTAGTACTGATGGTTTAACTTTCGATGGTAGTATATATTTGATCTGTAAATATTGTTCCTACCGCAGATGCTATGGTGGTAGTGCTACAAATGTGTTCTTAAGCTTTTTGTTATCTATCTATCTATCTATAAGTACCTATCTTACGGGTTACAAAAAATAATAATAATAATAATAATAATTATAGTCTAGCTAACTTCTCTTAAAATTCTTTAGCATGCAACCTACGTGATAGTCATGACCTATTCTTGGTGCATAGGCGTATATGCATTATATTTAACTTTTAGTTGAACCTATAATTTCAAAAATATAATATGTTCGATGGTAAAAACAACTTAAAGCTTACATAAAACAAACTTAAATTTTGGATTAGCCTACTTACATGATTGACTTACCACCCCACCACTTGGGTGGTGTGCATGGTGGTGGTGGTGGGGTGTTAATTACCTCTCTTTTCTCTTTTCTCTTTAATCAACACACGAATGTAGAAATTATTAAAAAGGTCCATAATTCATGTACTATATTACACAAAAGAGAAAAAACAGAAGAGTAGTGTGCTTTTTTAAAAGGTTTAAACCACATCCATTGGATCTAAATAAGTAAACAGTTAGTATTATCTACGCATAAAGCAAAAGAAAGAAAGAAAAAAAGGGACAAATTAAAGAAGGCCAAAATGGCAAACAACAAATCAGAAAAAAGTCAATTCAATTAGATCAGATCAATCTTGGGATTTAATTCTTGGGGGGTGGTCAAGAATTGGATGGACTTGGAATCGAAATACAATGATTGAATCTACAAAGTTTTGCCCTCTCAGTGCACTACATTCACTTGGTCTGCTCCATTTCTAAAGATTTCAAAAGACTCAAAAAAAAATTAGACTCTTACTTATATAAAATAAAATAAAAAAACATCCCGTGTTCTCGCAGGATTCAGGAAAAAGCTACTCGTCAAGAGATATGATGTAGATAGCTTATAACTAAATATAAACATTAGTGGCTGATTCTATAACTTGACTTCGTAATTACAGTTATATATATATATATATAAAGTTGTAGTCACGTAATTGAGCCATAGAAGTAGACTGCCTACATCACATTCCTTGGAGTGTGGCTCTTCCTCGACAATCACGTAATTGAGCCATAGAAGTAGACTGCCTACATCACATTCCTTGGAGTGTGGCTCTTCCTCGACCCCGTTGTGAAAGAGGATGATTTTTTACCAGGTTTTCTTTTTACAATAATGAACGATTCTAATACTGATATATAGCAACTCCCGTTGAAGCAATTGTAGCAACTCCTCCCTCCAAATACTTCCCCTTTCTCTTTTATTAGTCACATTTTACTTTTTGAGAATTAAACTGTATGGACTTTAATCAATATTTTAAGATATATATTTTTCATCATATTAATATGAGAAAGATTGCGGCTTATAGTATTTTAATTTTCACATAGTTTTCATATCTAAATTTTAAGTTTTAATTATTAAATTAATGTAACTCAATCTAATTTCTAAATTTAGTTAAATCCTCTCGTGAAATGAAATCTAACAAGTAAAAGAGAACGGAGGGGTAATATCATTAATAATAATACACTAGTAACTGTTCTAGGCTTTTTAGCTTTGATCAAGTCTATGTAATAGTTGAGCAAAGGCAATAAAGTGAGGGTTCCTTGTGTTGTTTCTTTAACTTAGACTACATTATCACATGAAGAATTATTAGGGGAAATTTAAAGTTGGAGCTGTGTGTATATTCATTAAGCCTATATAGGAACCAATTTGATTCCAGTGAAGTAGAGGGCTATATGGTCTGATCAAGGCTTCAAAATTATCAATATATTGTCAGAATATTATACTGTAATAAATAAGATAATACGTTATATTTGTATATGTACAAATTATTGAATCATTTCAACGTAGTGTAGCAACAAAGGTGGTTCAAATATTACATTAATCGCATTGAAGACTAACGTGTAGAAGACGTAATTTTTTTTTTTTTTAAAGATTTGGTATATATTTGCTATTTAAATATATATATATATATATATATATAATTCTAAATAAGTCTTGTAGGCAAATTCATATATAATGAAGTAGGTGTTTAGTTTCTATATAAAGTAGATTTTGCGCTATTATAAATAAAGGGTATTACTACTTATTTTCGCATTTGGATTTTGAGATCAATAAGGGATTTCAGGTTTGACTCTCAAACTTGAGATTTCTTAATTTTTAACTCCGTCACTAATAATACGAAATAATGTTGTTAATGATGTTGTGTATAGTTAAAGTTGGAATAAAAAGATCAAAGGGTATGATTGGATTCTGTAATATTTTAATTATATGGGCTAAAATGTGTGAAAATCAAGAAAAAAAGAGAGAGAGAGGGAGTAATAGAAGTATCTTTTTCTTTTCTTTCTTTCTTTCTTTCTTGCTTTAATATATTCCATTACAAAGTAAAGGAGATTCTAGGATGATGCATGATGCCGAATATTGAGTAGCAACTATGAGATCAAAAAGTCACTTAAACTAAAGTAATCTTGAAATTGATCACCAATTATTATTGTGATAGAGGACCCCATGTAAATATATATTAGAAGATATCTCTTTCTCACAAATCCAAAAGCATTAAAAGGAAAAGAAGATATCACTCAAAGATAATGGTGAAGTCTTAAGTATTTTTTAATTTTTGATCAGAAATTTCACGTTTAAGTTCTAGCTAGATATAAAATCACTTTTAGTAGGAAGTGCATTACTTTTCAAAATGAGATATTTTAATATAAATTTAAATTAGTCAGACTTCAAAATAAATATCAAACATATGATGATTTAAAAAAAAAAAAAAGGAAAAAGAGACGAGAGAAGAATATATGGCCTCATGAGGAATCCAAAAAAAGTGAAATGAAAGGAACTTGTCACAATCCCAACAAAGAATATAATTCATATCTATCCCCCCAGCTGTTTTTATTTTACCCCTTTGGAGCATATATATAATTCCTTTATTGAAAATGACACAAGCATTATGTCATTCTTACCTATCTTAATCTAATAGTAACATTTCTTTTTCAATTTTATTTTGTTAGACTTGACTAGGCAATATACATTATTGGAAGTGTAAATATAACGAAAAATAAAAACCATGAAAGTATAACATGGTATTGCCTGTTAGTAAATGAATATTGCACCAACATGCTATGATATTGACTCTGCATTTTTAAGAATCTAATATGAATAAGATAATATTTTTAAAGAGCTCAACAATATTTGAATTCAAGATTTGAATTCGAATTCTGCTCCAGTCTAATTTAATAGATTTAAATTTATCATTTATAGTTATTTGATATAAGTTTTGAGTAAATTTATATCTTCTTTACTAGATCCGTCAATGACAAGAGGGGTGAAATGAAATGACTTTGGAGGTACTAAGTTGAGTTTTTCTCCAAGGTTAATTTCTTTTTATTGGCCAAGCAAAATGTTCTAATCATAGGAACAGACTGGTTAACTCTAGCTTAATTTCTATTAATCATGATAACTAAGTAACATGATTAAGATTCCTTAATTTCCATATAATGATTAAATATTTGGTGAGACCACTTCCAATGTGGAGCATCCATGCAGTCAAACTCACAACTTTCTCCTATTATAACTACAATTTCTTTAAATAAGCACCACAAAAAAAGAAAAAAAAAAATCAACCGACAACTTCTATCGCTAAATTAATAACAAATATTTGTTGCTAAATCCAACTAACGTTAGATTATCAAGCGATGACAAAAAATTCAGTTAGTTACGAGCTATTTAACAACATATTATATATCATTTTTTTGGAAGGGTAGAATCATAAAAGGATGAAGGAATTTTTTTTTTCTTTTTACTCGTACCAAAAATGTTTAGTGTGAATGTAAGAAACTTTTTTCATGGAATTTATGAGTTGGATATATAATTGCTTGTTTTTTTTTTTCTTTTTCTTTTCAACAAGCTAATCAACAACGCACTTACTTATGTACTGTCTGTTAATATTAGTACATCTATGTTTTACAGACCCCACTGTTGCAGCCACAAAGACGAAACAAAATCATGAGAAAAATATTCCTCAGATGATAGGGCTCAAAAACTCTAGTGAAGCACCTTGACCTAAAACAAGCTCCAAATCAAATAAGGAAAAATGTCAAAAGGTCATAATAGTAATAATAAATTTGACCTAGTATATACAGTATGATTTATCGACTAGGGAGTTCATTTAGCTTCCCTATTTCTGCCCCTGACCCCATTGAAACAACTGATATGGCTAGTGAGATGGTTGGACATGCCACTTGAAAGTTGCTTTTTTTATCTGATTGCTCAGGTTCAAACTCCAACAACAACGTTTTCTTATTTGCTCCTTTTTCCATTTTCCAAATTACACCGTCTGAGCATTATTGTGCAAATATATATATATATTTATCTTTTGATTAAAAAAAATTTCCTACTTAGTATTCATTTATGTTTCACCTTTTCTTTCTTTCTTTTATGTATTGTGGATATTATTGACCTATTTTTATTTTATTTCAAAATACAAGCTTCTCTTTCCAACTTCAAAAGATAGATATTCTCTCTAACTTATACTGTATAATATTTATTTTCTTTTATCTTTTGATCATTGAGTTATTTTTTATTTAAAAAATTAGTAATTTAAAGTTTGAGATAGACTTAAATCGAACATTACCCGTTGCAACAATCTAGCAAACATACATCTCTCGAATTTCATATTTTTCAAAATCTTTCTATTATTGTTCAAAATATGAAAGTGCGTTGAATTTAAATACGGTGAATAACACACTTTTCTCATATTACATCTAATTAATGATATTCAATAATATTAAAATTTTGCTTATAAAATACTATAATTAACAAGTTTTCAAAGAACCATATGTCGAACTTTGACACTATTAATTACTATATTTAAATATAGAGGTGCATCCGTCAAGTTTAAATCCTGAGTTTGCCTCTGCATGCATGAAAGCTGTTTCTTGATATATCCAAAGTCGGTAGTAAGTTATATATACTTACAGTGTAACATCTTTTACACAATTTACTTAGTTTAACTTATAGTAACATTTAGTAACATTTTCACTTATCATTTTTATGTTACCAACTATGTACATTACATACCCTTCAAGAAAATTGTATCTATACGAGTTTGGTTTGTTCTTTTGGCACAATTATCTGTATATGAATTTGAGAAGTTTTTGAATGAAAGGAAAATGAGAACTTAATTCTTGAAGTGAGGCTGTTTAGTTTTCTTTTGTGAGACACTCGGTATTTCTTGGTCATCAATTATAATCCTTGTGGTTTAGCCTTTTCTCGAATTTCGTGCATAATGGTTAGCTTTTAGTGCTTCGAACTGCCTTTTCTTTATCTTTTTGTTTTCATGTGATTTGTATTCCAATTAGGCAGGTAGCTCAGTATATACAAATCATATATTGTACCCTGTGGAAATATTTACTAGATTTGCCTCATAGCTGTCTTAACAGCTTTAGTACAAAAGATAATTGAGTGAAGTGAAAAAATAGACAAATTTGGATGTCATTCACCAAAGAAATTGATTGAATTTAATAAATTACAGAATCTTTCTCTCAAGCCAGACATGTTTGATGTATAGTTTTTTTGTTTGGTTTTCCACCGGGTGTCCGGTACCCGCATTGGAGCTCCAATTAATCCGGATCGCGCCCATTATGGGGTAGCACTCCCAATCGGATTTTCTCCATATCCAGGAGTCAAACTCGAAACCTCTGGTTAAAGGTAGAGCAAGCCCACCACTGCACGACAACCATGTTGGTGTTTGATGTATAGTTTTGGTTTTAATTTAGCTGTGCTGATCAAAATTGTTGTTGGAAGGAAGGGCAGCTCTAAAGAGATTTCTTTTAAAAGAAAAAGATGGATGGGGATGTCATATTTGACAATTCATTTCACTCTACGAATGTCACTCCCCCTAGTCCTTTTTATTCCACTCTTACTATTTGAATGTATTGGGTGTGCGAACAAAAATCTTATATTAATGCTAAAAATATTGAAATGATACATATAAGGCATGTGATTTTGTAATGATGTAACACCATTTGAAAAAAACCTGTTTGGACTTCGGCCAAAGTTGACAATATCACATCATGTCTTAATATTTTTGGGCTGGTTGAGCCAAACAGAATGAAAGTCTTGACTTTAACATGTAAAATTGCTATCATCTAACTTGGTGTAGCAGTTGTCTTTCTATATGGTCAGTCGAAATTTCATATCTGCTAAGGAATTAGTCCAAGTTAGATAGAAAAATATGAGTTTGTAATTGAAATCAGGGGAGCTAAATAGATAAATTCTCTTTTTACTTGGAGCTAAGAAGCAAGTTACGATAACTTTATGATGAAATAACACAAGAACTAATTGTTGGGTTCTATATGTGTGTTAAATGAAAAATGGAGAAATCAAGTGGAAGAGGAAAATTGAGTTTACACCAAAATGGGAAGTGTACTCAAAAATTGAAAAGTTTACTCTTTCTCCCACATTGGTGGAAGAAGAGAACTTTAAAGTGTTTATATTGTGAAACACACTTTCACATGGATAAGTGAGGCAAGAAAATAGAGATGCCTCTTGCCGTTGTCGTTGTTTGCTTGGTTTGGCTTTGGATTTAGATTTGGAAAATGAATATTTTCTGAGTTTAATCTGGTGACGCAGAATAGTTGTGTTGCTTCGGAAATACAGCTTCAGAACTGATGCATTGTTTTCTGTTTTTTAACTGAATTGATACACTGGTTGAACAAGTAGATGCAACCATTCAGCAAAAGACATGATTCATGGAAAGATATTCCTGTTCAGGAAAGGATGCAATCTTTGATGAACAGACATGAACTTAGAGCAAAGGTGCAACCTTTAGAGTGAACCATTGCCTCCTTTCTAAAGAGGCATCTTGTGGCTATAAATAACCTAATTTTCATCCACAGGTTTGAGATAGAAATTTCAGATTATAAACTTTTCTTCTTCTCTTGAAAAGCTATTCTGTGTGATCATTAAATTGTTCAGTGCGTTCGTAGAATCTGCCTATTTAAGATACCACTATAGTCGGATTGAAGGCCATTTTATCCTGGGAGGAAAAATTCCACAACCTCGGGTACAGTGAAGGGAATTATATCCTTAAGAAAACTCCGTGAATTCGGACGACTTAGCCTTATTCATTTCTACTTCATCTATTATTTCTGGAAAAATAAATACACCTCTTGGAAAGATCATTTTTTATCTTGTGTTGAGGGTATTGATATACTTCATTGTGTTCTTGTTTATAAACTTGAACTAGATGAAATTATTATTCTGCTGTAATTCTACATACCCGAACATATTGTGGAAAATAACACTAATATTGTTATTACTTATTAGTTTGTGCAGCTAATTTAATGTAACCCAATTCTTGTTGTTTTGTAGTTGGGTTCAAGCTTTCCCCAACCCTTTCTCGTCAGTAGACTCCAGAAGTATATTTGAAGGAGCGAGATTGTTCAAAAAGTTCTTACCTCTCTATTTATTTTTGAGATTTTTGAATTCTTCAAAACTCCATCAACATGCAGAAAAGAGGAGAGATACTATCCCAAACGGACAAAGATAATTTTTTTTTATTTATTCAAATAACAATTAAGATGAAGCAAGATCAAAGATGACAAATCTTATTATAACATACAAAGTCATTTTGCAAGTACTTTATTAGGGGTAATTCTACAAAGGGTAACTTCTTTTTTCCCTAATTCTAAAGCATAAGTTGGTTGTTGTGATTTGAAATTTCTACTACTTCCCTTCAAATATATCGGTTCCAACTGCTTTGTAATACTTTTGCTTGAGTCGAGGATCGATTGAAAACGGTCTTTTTACCTTTTAAGATATAGGTATAAGGTATGTACAACCATTACTCTCCCCAAACCTTACTTGCGAGATAACAGTGAGTATGTTGTCGTCATGTTTGTTATCAAGTTATATGTCGTTTGCCCATCAAGATCAGGAAAAAGAAGAGAAGAATAAAATGATGATGATAATGGATCAAAGCTAACTAGTAAATGCATTATAAGTGGCTGACACCTCAGATCCACTTAATGCTATTATTATCTGATGCTTTCCATCTTTAATTTGTTGAGTGTTCAGTTAGTTTTTACACAAAGGATTTGCTTTTTATTCACCTTTTTATTGAATTTATGTCAAAGATATTCCACCAAATTGATGCCTTCTTCTCTTTTTCCTTAGAGAAAACAGGAAAAAAAGCTGATACTATTTAAAAGATCATACATATAGATAGATGTGATACTGACATGAACTAGAGTTTGAACTCTAAAGCTATCACTTGAGAGGAAAATTGTTCGAGACTATATCAGGAGATCGTAATATATGTTTTCAATCAATGTGTCACTTGATAGTACTCCTTGCCCCCTCAGGATTAGACAAGAGAAATAAATAAAATAATACGAAACGATGTCCAACATTAAGAACGATTGATGAGTTTGACTCTGATACCATATCAAAATTAGCAAACTATGAGAGATTATTAAGACCGTACAAGGAAACCACCACTCCAGTATCTCAATCAGCACGAGACTTAACAATTCCCAAGTAGTGGAAACGTTTCAAGTAAGCAAAAATGTCCCAAAAAGAGATATAGCTATATATGTCGCAAGACAATTATGTCACTTGAAAACATATATGGGCGGAACTAAATATATGACAGAAGTATCTTCGATATTATAATCATTGTTGATCAGCACCAAGAATATATTGTATAACTTGTTAAAAATGACAGGCCATGATATTATGTGAGCTTTTAGTAATTTAAATCTTAGTTGGTATTCTAAATATCCGATTCACTTAGATGTTTGAGCAAAAAGAAATTGCACAAGTTCAGTATTTTTTTTTCTATATGATGCGTAAATGTTTTTTATTTTTTTGTGCAGAAATTACCTGACCAAAAAAATATTGTGGGATAGGGGAAGATGTCATTTAAATTTTAACATGATAAATAAAGTTTATGGTTATATTAACTCATCATAGATCTTTTATTTCTTAATGACAAAGAATAAACCTCGTACAGCAGAAACAAAAAGAAACTATATTTTAATATTTGTTCCAAACCTAAACTATATAAATATATATAGATGAAAAGCACAATCAAGATTTGAAGTTTAGGAATTGCGAAATTTATCATACGTACATATTCAATAGACTTCGAAACAAATAAACATAGTTTGAATCAATGTTACTAAATTGCTTTGAATTCCTATTTTTATGCTAGTTCCGCCCCTAATATAGATAATAGATATTATTAGTATAAAGAGCTCTAGTTATGGAGAAACACCCACCCTAGTATCAATGTGTCTCTTGCTATTCCAAACATGATAAGACTAACCTATTTTATAGCTCAAGGTGTTTAGAGTACCAATGATATATACAATTTGTTGTGCTCATTGAGTTTTTTTTTTTAATTCCTCCTAGTGGAGCACTTCATGAGCCAGAACAGTTAGGGATGATTACTGGTTTGAACCATTCGGTCATCTAGTCTACAAAATATGTATAATGTGTATAGATTATATATATGTTAAATGAAATATACATATATTAAACATATAATATACATATTTATTCACAACATATACACTATCAGTGTATATGTTATCTATATTTCGGCTATATTAATGAACTAGTTGCCCGGGACAATATATATTGGTAACTATCCCGAACAAATATCAATGCAACAAGGTAGAGGGATCACTAAATAAAATTAATAATTTATTGCTTGCTTCAGACTAAATTCGTACGATTTTTCCAAAAGGCCTCGCGTTATTATTAAAAGTATTCCTATATATATCTTATAGTATATAGGTTTTTTCTCCTAATAAACTTTTAATGTAAGACTTTGATCACATATCCAGCAAGCGATCTCTAGGCTAAAAGCATGAGATTGGTCCATCACCCAGATTCATGAACTTAATTATCTAGAAACACATCATCGTAGTTATGGACTCGAAAGCCCACAAGCTTCTTCTAGGGGCGCAGTTAGGGCTTTCAGAAAGAGAGTTCAAAATATGAAGTAAATACCTGAAGAAGTCAAAGGGTTCAACCCCTATAATATATATATAAACGAATAATTTAAACCACATATAAACAGTGTGAACTTTCATCGGGAGGAGTTTGGATCCTACTTGGCTCCGCCCCTAATCTCCACCATTTGCATGCTCATCTCGTTGAGCCATGGGCTCTAATACCAGTTTTAAGGTCAAGGAATTAGGTCAAGAAAAATCAAAAGGAAGTCACTTTGGTTCATTTTACCCTCTCTCTCTGTCTCTTTTTTCACCCCTTATACTCCTCAGCAAAATAAATGCTGAATTTGTGCTTGAGAAATGATTTATTAATTATGTCTCAATAACATGCATCTTTACTTTCCCAGTAAT
The DNA here is from genome assembly GCF_002878395.1 of Capsicum annuum. NCBI lineage: Eukaryota > Viridiplantae > Streptophyta > Magnoliopsida > Solanales > Solanaceae > Capsicum > Capsicum annuum. The sequence goes on from NC_061121.1 coordinate 19,169,693, forward strand.
CAATCATTGGAACGCTGACTGAGGATTTGTGGAGTTGGTTAATTTATATTGATTTACAATCATAGTGATGCCTAGTTATACTAAAAATAAAAAATCCCTGGAAGAGGGAATTGGTTAATTTCTTGTATGGGTACTCAACCACATCTAGATAACCAACATATATTTACATTGAATATCATGAAGTCAAATCTATTTTAATGTTTTCTTCTTCTTCTGCTCCTTCTTCTCCTCCTCCTCCTCCTCCTCCTCCTCCTCCTCCTCCTTCTTCTTCTGCTCCTTCTTCTCTTTATCCTTCTCCTTCTTCTGCTCCTTCTTCTTCTGCTCCTTCTTCTTCTGCTTCTTCTTCTTCTTCTTCTGCTCCTTCTTCTTCTGCTCCTTCTTCTTCTTCTTCTTCTTCTTCTTCTTCTTCTTCTTCTTCTTCTTCTTCTCCTTCTTCTCCTTCTTCTCCTTCTCCTTCTTCTCTTTCTTCTTCTTCTCATTCTTCTCCTTCTTCTTCTTCTCCTTCTTCTTCTCCTTCTTCTTCTCCTTCTTCTCCTTCTGCTTTTTTTTTGCCTTCTTTCTCGAGCTACCATAGAAGCCTCCTTTTTCTAGTTTTAGTTTTTAAAATATGTATCACATGATGTGTAAACGTATATACATTATTATATATTACATATACATATACATCCTTATACATTACATATAGACGGTATAAATAATTATAAACTATTATGTAAGTATTATGTATGCATCGTTATAAACTATTATACATACATATACATTGTATATGCAATATATAGATAATGTATATACTTTGTATAATTATGTATAAAGATTGTATAAGGACAATGTATCCTCACGGTTTTGGCTCAAGAGTTGGATGCATTCAAAATGATGAGGCTGTACAAAAGGAAACAACTCATCCAAGAAAGAGTAACAAAATGAATCGCTTGTGATCTGACATTTTTCTTACGTTTCTGTGTAGTTAGTCATGTCTAAACATGCTTAAAATTAAAATTGTAACTAGGCATAGATAACTCAGGTTCTTCCAATGGGTAAAGAGATTGCAAACATGACTAGCTTTAGCAAAAAACAAAGTGATTCAGAAACATTAACTAGGTTTAGCAAAAAACAAAGTGATTCAGAAACATTTTGTGGCTCGAAGTGACTGGAAGAGTGCTTCTTAGTCTATGATGCAACTCATTCAACACAAATAGTCTATCTTTCAACTCATCAAATTTAACTTCCAAGTGACGACTTGAGCTGATAAGCCGTCACCTACGTCGTCACCCATGACCAGACTTGATCAACCTCACTCTTAAACTATTTTGAAGGAGTATTTTGGTCTTTTCGCTCTCATCCCATGACATAAATCACCAAAAACACGTACTTAGCCATCATAAACAAGTTTTAAAAACCCTTAATCCTCTTTATTCTCAAGAACAAGATTAGGGTTTCTCCTTGAGGTCATCTCCCAAGAACTTCAAGATTTCATTACGTTCTCTTCAAGATAATCAAGAACTTAAGGTTCCTAAGCCAAGAACTTCAAGAAAAGCCTTCAAGAACGCTCTCAAGGCTTCCAAAGTCAACTTGTTTCATCGAATCAAGCCAAATAAGGTATGCGGGGTTATGAACAAGGATACTTCTTTCATCCTTGTGCCCAAAACTAGTTTTTAAAGTTGAATTTACATGAAATTATATGATTTACAGTTTAGGGTTCATACCCAATTATCATTATTTGAAGATGTTGATGTTACAAGTGATTAAACATTGAATTGCATCTATACTCTTGCATGTTTTTACGTGTGGAGTGATTTTATATACATTGGGAGTTGAATTTCACTATCTTGACTAGAATTGTGCAAGAATTTCAAGATTTTGATTATTGAGCATGACTTTATGATAATTTGACATGAGTTTGAAACATGGGTTATTAAGCGCTAGTTTGAATCTTGATATTTCAAAGAGGAGAATGTTTAAGTATCCTGTGATTTGTTTATATTCAGATTTTGGATAAGATTTGATCTTTTGATCTTTATCTAAGATATGAAATCCACTTCGCAGTTTTGATTACACTTTTGATTATAGTTTAAAGTAAACAGATGCATAGATGATTTTTATTGTAAACCCTTATATTGGTTTAAAGTGGATTTCCTACAGAATGAGCATACAAATTAAAGGGAGTAGTATTTAGCACCGAGTTGGGTATGTATCCTAGTTCACATGCCCCAGAACTACGAGCCAAAGTAGGAATAGATTCAGATTATTGCCATTATATTGACGCAAATACAGATTGTGATCACTTAGCTCGGGTTGTACTCCTTGGCAAGAGTATGATACCACTCCCCAATGTGATGTTTTTCCCTTAGGGGAACTAGACGTTGGACTCCATGATAGCTCACATGGTTTATGTCAGTTAGAGGAACCTCTCTAATAGAAAAGAATAACAAAAAGGTTTTTACAAATCAAGTGTAAAGGCTCACAAATTTACTCAAGTATGGTCTTACTTAAAATACAAGTTACAAAATTTCAGCTTTTAGTATTCATATGATAAAGGTGAGCCTTTTTTATACTTAGCTTGCATAAATTAAAAATAGATCACAAGTACAGTTTTTAGAACTAAGTGTCATGGCTATTGAGATTTATACAGTATACTGTATTATTCATGATTTACGATTTTCTAGTTTTCAGTTATTCAAGCTAATGTGAGCCATTTACATTTAGCATGCATTCTTTTATGAGTTTACGTGAACGTTGAGATATTGTTTTACTTATGCATTCACCCCTACATGCTCAGTACATTCCAAAAGTACTGATCCACATATACTTCTATGTGCTACATTATTTAATAATGTAGGTTCAGGTGCTCAGTTCCAGCAGCGTGATTGACCGTAAACATCTCTATCTACATCCTGAAAGTTGGTGAGTCCTCATAGTTCGGGAACTTAGTTATTCAGATTTTCAATTTTATAGAGTATTTTATTTAGATGTTTTCAGTCAGTTCGAGCCAACTGGGGGTCTTTCCCAGTGAATCTATAGTTAGTAGTGTTAGAGGCTTGTCTGACTATTAGATACATTTCAGTTTTTTAGTGTTGGTTGTTCAGATTTCCTAGTTAAGTACTTTCAGACATTATGTTTAGTTAAACTCAGTCCAGTTCAGATAGTATTTCAGTATTTTAGCATACCGCATGCTTATATTATCTTTACTTGAGTTTTCAGAATGAGTTACAGGCTTTTAGGGTTAGCTCAGGACTATATGTAGTTTGGAGCACCGTGTGGCGTCCCGGGACCCATTTTTGGAGAGTTACAAACTTGGTATTAGAGCCTAAGGTTTAAAGAGTCCTAGGGAGTCAGATAAGCCACGTTAAGTAGAATCTTGATCATGGGTGTGAAGCGCGCCACATTTATGAGCAAGAGTCTACGGGATGTTTTAGGAAATCATCCCTTTTTAAGATTTATCGTGCTTACAGTGCCTCTATTTGCTTTTAACTCATGCTCTTATGTGACAGTTGAACATGCCTTCTCACCGAGATAATACACGCAGAATTGATAACCAGCCACCCTAGCTTGTTGACCCTCTGAATGAGAACGTATCCCACGCTGAATTTCAGGCTGCTTTTCAGGCGTTGGACCAAGCTGTGACTGTCAATATTTAGGGCAACCATCATAATATAGTCCCACTTTGAATGGTGATTTAGCTGCAACCAAAATTTGCAACTTCATGAGGATGAATCCGCCTGAGTTCTTTGGGTCCAAAACAGATGAGGACCCATAGCTGTACTTAGATAAGGTAAAAAAGATCACCCAAATTATCCATGTTACTGCAGAGAAGAGTATAGATTTAGCATCCTATAGGCTGAATGATGTGGCGTATGATTGGGTGGTTATGTGAAAGAATGGTAAATATGAGATTGCAACTCCTTTGAGTTGGCAGGTGTTTCAAGATGCATTTCTAGATAGGTTCTTCCCATGTGAATTGAGAAAAGCTAATATAGAGGAGTTCATGAACTTGAGGCAGGGCTCGATGATAGTAAAAGAGTACTACCTTAAGTTCAATTAGTTGTCTAAGTATGCCCCTGACACGATGGCTGAACCTAGGTCGAGTATACATAAGTTAGTTACTGGTGTATCTGGTTTGGTAGTAAAGAAGTGTAGGACTGCCATGCTTATTGGGGATATGGATGTTACTAGGCTGATGATTTATTCTCAACAAATTGAGGCATAAAAGTTAAAGGGGGAGAGAGAGAGAGGAAACAAGAAGGCTAGAATCAGACAGTTTGAATATGGACAGACAAGGTTTGGAGGGGGAAGGCATTTGCAGTCTCAGGGTCACCCATCTATGCCAATGCCATCTTCAGCCAGTGCTTCCGCACCCAGAACCAAGCAGGAGCAGTTGGGTAGAACTTCTATATCCAGATCTCTAAATAGTATGGGTGGAACGCCCAGTTATCCAATTTGTGTTAAGTATGGTAAAAATCATCTTGGTAAGTATTTGTTGGGGAAGAAAGGTTGTTATGGATATGGTAAGTCGGGTCATGGGATCAAAGAGTGCCTGTATTCTATGCAGGAAAGTTGAGATATTCGTCCTCAGACTTAGGCCACTAGTGCACTAGCCCCTTTAATTCGCTCGGCCCCTCCTCAGGGCTTATCATCCTGCACTAGTGGCGGTTAGTGCCAGAATTGGTTTTATGCTTTACCATCTTGTTAGGAGCAGAAATGTTCACCAGACGTTGTTACCAGTATGCTTCGTGTCTTTCACCTTGACGTTTATGTGTTATTAAACCCAGGGTCAAATCTCTCTTATGTGACTCTGTTAATTGCAGTGAATTTTGAAGTAGGTCCTGAAAAGATTTCTAAGCCCTTCTTAGTTTCCTTCCCGGTGGGTGATTTAGCTATTGTCAAATGAGTCTATAAAAAGTGTCCTATCACTGTCCTTCATAAGATCATATTAGCAGAACTGATAGAGTTAGACATGGTCGATATTGACATTATTCTGGATATGGATTGACTCATTTCCGTTATGCATTTATAGATTGTCGCACCTGAATAGTGAAGTTTTAGTTTCCTGATGAGCTAGTCTTTGAGTGAGAAGGTAATTCAGTGTCTCCCAAGAGTCATTTCATATCCTATCGTAAAGCCAGAAAGTTGATATCAAAAGGGTGCATTTATCATGTAGTTTGAGTCAAAGACACTAAGTCTGAGACTCTAATAGTTCAGTCAGTCCGAATAGTCAGTGAGTTTCTCAAAGTTTTTCTCGAAGATCTGCCAGGGGTACCTCTCGATAGAGAAATAGAATTCGGCATTGATCTTTTTCCAGATACTCAACCCATCTTCATTCTTCCATATCGTATGGCTCCACCGAGCTTAATGAGTTAAAAGAGCATATTAAATACCTATTAGATAAAGGTTTCATAAGGCCCAGTGTTTCTCCATGGGACGCTCTCGTCATATTCAAGCATAAGAAAGATGTTTTCTCCGAATGTGTATTGATTACCATCAGTTGAATAAAGTCACAACCAAAAATAAATATCATCTTCCTAGGATTGATGACTTATTTAACCAACTCCAAGGAGCAAGCTACTTCTCTAAGATAGACCTTAGATCCGGCTATCACTAACTTAAAGTAAGGGAATATGATATTCCAAAGACAGATTTCAGAACCCGTTACGGTCACTTTGAGTTTCTAGTCATGTATTTCGGTCTAATGAATGCCCCAACAACCTTTATGGACTTAATGAATAGAGTGTTCAAACAGTATTTGGACATATTTGTCATGGTCTTTATCGATGATATCCTTGTTTATTCCCATAGTGAAGATGACCATGTAAACCATCTTAGAATTGTGTTGCAAACTCGTAGAGATCACCAGTTGTTAGCCAAATTCAGCAAGTGTGAATTTTGGCTAAGGTCAATTATTTTCCTCAGTCATATTATTTTCGGTGATGGCATTAAAGTTGATCCTTAAAAGACAAAAATAGTAAAAAACTGGCCTAAACCCATCTCTCCATCATACATTAGGAGTTTCTTGGATTTAGCTGGCTATTACCAACGATTTGTTGAGGGGTTTTCATCTATTGCAACCCCTATGTCTAGATTAACTCAAAAGAAAGTTAAGTTTCAGTGGGCAGATTCCTGTGAGAAGAGTTTTCAGGAGTTGAAGGGTCGACATACTTTGGCCTTAGTTTTGACGTTACCTGACGATATATATGGATTTGTTGTTTATTATGATGCTTTTAGAGTTGGTCTGGGTTGTGTTTGCATACAGAGAGGTAAGGTCATAGCCTGTGCCTCTAGAAAGCTTAAGTATTATGTAAAAACCTACCCTACCCTTGATCTTGAGTTGGCTGTTGTTATGTTTGCCTTAAAAATCTAGAGACACTATCTTTATGGGGTGCATGTTGATGTGTTCACCGACAACAAAAGCTTGCAATATGTATTTTCGCAGAGAGAGTTAAATCATCATAAGAGAAGGTGGTTAGAATTTTTAAAAGACTACGACATGAGTGTTTTGTACTATCTGAGCAAGGCCAATGTTGTGGCAGATGCCCTTAGTAGACTATCTATGGGTAGTTTTCCTTATGTGGAGAATGATAAGAAAGAGTTAGTTCGAGAAAGTCATCGGTTGGCCAGATTAGGTGTGCAGTTGGTTGACTCAGCTGAGGGGAATGTTTTGGTCTAGAGTAGTTCGAAATCTTCTTTAGTTTTTAAAGTCAAGGAGAAGCAAGATAAGGACTCCAGTTTGGTCAGACTGAAGGAGTCAGGTACAGATCAGAAGGTAGAGGTTTTTCCCCAAAGGGGAGATGGTGTGTTGAGATACCAGAAAAGACTATATGTACCGTGCGTTAATGGTTTGAGGTAGCGGATTATGGCAGAAGGGCATGGTGCACGTTACTTTATTCACCCAGAATCCACCAAGATGTACCGAGACTTGCGAGAAGTTTATTGGTGTAGTGGTATAAAGAAAGATATTGCAGAGTTTGTGGCTAAGTGTTCCAACTGCCAATATGTTAAAGTAGAGCACCAAAGGCCTGGTGGCACCTTACAGGCATTTAGTATTCCCACTTGGAAGTAGGAAGAGGTGAACATGGACTTTGTGATAGGGTTACCTCATTCGTGTCGTCAGCATGATTCAATTTGGGTTATTATAGACAGACAGAACAAATTAGCCCATTTCTTACCAGTTCATAAGTCCTACTCAGCCGAGGATTATGCTAAGATGTATATTAGTGAGTTATTTAGTTTGCATGAAGTTCTGTTGTCCATCATTTTAGATAGCGGTACTCAGTTTACCTTTCACTTTTGGAAAGCCTTCCAAGGGTCTTGGTACCCAAGTCCATCTCAGTTCAACTTTTCACCCTCAGACAGATGGTCAGGTAGAGAGGACCATTCAGACCCTAGAGGACATGTAGAGGGTGTGTACTCTTGATTTTAAAGGGAGTTGGGATGACCACTTGTCTTTGATTGAGTTTTCCTACAACAACAATTATCATTCTAGTATCCAGATGGCTCCATTTGAGGCTCTCTATGGAATAAGGTGTACATCACCAGTTGGTTGGTTTAAAGTGGGTGAGACCACTTTAGTAGGACCGGATGTGGTGTTTAAAGCCATGGAAAAAGTCCAGCTAAGGAAATCTTATGCAGATATGACGAGAAGGGATCTTGAGTTTGAATTTGATTACTTAGTTTATCTGAAAGTTTCACCCATGAAGGGAGTGAAAATATTTGAAAATAAGGGGAAGCTTAGTCTACGATATGTCTGCCCTTACAGAATACTAAGTCGTGTTGGGAAGGTAGCATATGAGCTTGAGTTACCTGTAGAATTGTCAGTTGTTCACCCTGTGTTTCATGTCTCCATGTTAAATAAGTGTATTGGTGACCCAGCCATAGTAGTACCTATGAAAATCACAAAATTCAGGATAGTCTCTCTTATGAAGAAATCCCAATCGAGATCCTAGATCACAATATTCGTAGGCTAAGGAAAAAAAAAGTTCCCTTGGTCAAAGTCATTTGACAAAATCAGTCCGTTGAGGGTGCCACCTGGGAAGCTAAAGCAGATATGCTATCCAAGTACCACCATATTTTCTCCACAAATTCAGATTCAGCCTAAGGTAACGATTTTCCTCAAATTGATTCTTTTCAGTTCCCAGTTTTAGCTATGTAATCCATTCCATATCATTGCATGCATTCACAAATATCAGTTTAGTTCATGTATGATGTTTCAAACTCAGTTATGTAGTCCTTTTCCCAGTCATGTATGTTCTGTATATACTCTCAGATCTCCTATTTTTCTCATCTAACCAACCTCCTTCGAGGACGAATGTTTCCAAGGGAGACATAATGTAACACCCTCATTTTCGGACTAGAATTCAAACCGTTGTTACCAAGTACATAGAACAGAACCCAATGATTCTAGGTCTAAATATGGGTGATGATCATTTCTATAGTGTAAAAATGTCCTTTTATACCATTCGACATTATAAAAATCTCCTTACTCAAAGACGAGTTGAAAACGCTTCTATTGAGTAAGTTTTAGTGAAAATTTCAGCTTGGATCAAATTTCAACGATCATTACTCCTATTATATAATGAATTACGTAGCCTACTATATACCAATAGAAATATCATTGAATCTTGTTTCTAATGCACTTGGTTTCACCTTAATCCGATATCAGAGCGGAAAGTTATACTCATTTTACCTAAGTATGTCCGTCTGTCAACAAAGTGACGAACTGAGTTGATAAGTCATCACCTCAGTGACGACCTATCAGCCCATGTCATCAGCCCAACCATAGACTCATTAAATTTAGCTTCCAAGTGACGACTTGAGCTGATAAGCCATCACCTAAGTGACGATTGATCAAACCAAGTCGTTACCCATGACCAGACTTGATTGACCTTACCCTTAAACAGTTTTGGAGGGGTATTTTGGTCTTTTCCCTCACCTTCCACGACATAAATCACTAAAAATACGTACTTAGCCATCATAAACAAGTTTTAAAAACCCTTAATCCTCTTTATGCTCAAGAATAAGATTAGAGTTTCTCCTTGAGGTCATCTCCCAAGTACTTCAAGATTCCATTATGTTCTCTTCAAGAAAATCAAGAACTTAGGGTTCCTAAGCCAAGAACTTCAAGAAAAGCCTTCAATAACACTCTCAAAGCTTTCAAAGTTAACTTGTTTCATCGAATCAAGCCAAATAAGGTATGTGGGGTTATGAACAAGGATACTTCTTTCATTCTTGTGCCCAAAACTAGTTTTTAACGTTGATTTACATGAAATTTTATGATTTACAGTTTAGGGTTCATACCCAATTATCATTATTTGAAGATGTTGATGTTACAAGTGATTAAATGTTGAATTGCATCACTACTCTTGTATGTTTTTGCGTGTGGAGTGATTTTATTTACATTGAGAGTTGAATTTCACTATCTTGACTAGTATTGTGTAAAAATTTCAAGATTTTGATTATTGAGCAAAACTTTATGATAATTTGACATAAGTTTGAAACATAGATTATTAAGTCCTAGTTTGAATATTGATATTTCAAGCAGGAGGATGTTTAAGTATCCTATGATTAGTTTATATTCAGATTTTGGATAAGATTTGATCTTTTGATCTTCAGCTAAGATATAGAATCCACTTCACAGTTTTGATTACACTTTTGATTACAGTTTAAAATAAACAGATGCATAATTGGTTTTCATTGTAAACCCTTATGTTGGTTTTAAAGTGGATTTCCCACAGAATGAGCATACAGATTAAAGAGAGTAGTATTTAGCACCGAGTTGGGTATGTGTCGTAGTTCACATGTCCTAGAACTACAAGCCAACGTAGTTACATATTCAGATTATTGCTATTTATATGGATTCAGATACAGATTATGATCACTTAGCTCAGGTTGTACCCCTTGGCAAGAGTATGACACCTCTCCTCAATGTGAGATTTTTTCCTTAGGGGAACTAGACGTTGGATTCCATGATAGCTCACATGGTTTATGTCAGTTAGAGAACTTTCCTAATAGAGTGAATAACAAAAAGGCTTTTAGAAATTAAGTGTAAAGGCTCACAAATTTACTCAAGTATGGTCTTACTTAAAATACTCGTTAAAGAATTTTAGCTTTTAGTTTTCATATGATAAAGGTGAGCCCTTTTTACACTTAGCTTGCATAAATTGAAAACAGATCACAAGTACAGTTTTTAGAACTAAGTGTCATAGCCCTTGAGATTTATACAGTATACTTTATTATTCATGGTTAACGATTTTCCAGCTTTCAGTTATTCAAGCTAATGTGAGCCATTTGCTTTAAGCATGTATTCTTTTATGAGTTTACATGGACGTTGAGATATTGTTTTACTTATGCATTCGCCTCCACATGCTTAGTACATTCCAAAAGTACTGATCCATATATACATTTATGTGGTACATTGTTTAATAATGTAAGTTCAAGTGCTTAGTTCTAGCAGCGTGATTGACCGCGAGCATCTCTATCTACATTTCGAAAGTTGGTGAGTCATCATAGTTTGGGGACCCAGTTATTCAGATTTTTAGTTTTATAGAGTATTTTATTTAGATGTTTTTATTTATTTTGAACCAGCTGGGGGTCTGTCCCAGTGACTCTCTAGTTAGTGTTAGAGGCTTTTCTGACTTTTAGATATATTTTATTTTTTCAGTGTTGGTTGTTCAGATTTCCTAGTTAAGTAATTTCAGACATTATGTTCAGTTAAACTCAGTCCAGTTCAGATAGTATTTTAGTATTTTAGCGTACCGTATGCTTATATTATCTTTACTAGGGTTTTCAGAATGAGTAACAGGCTTTCAGGGTTAGCTCAAGACTACTTATAGTTTGGAGCACCGTGTGGCATCCTAGGACCCATTTTCAGGGAGTTACAACCTTGGTATCAGAGTCTAAAGTTTAGAGAGTCAAAAAAGCCATGTTACATAGAGTCTTGATCATGGGTGTGAAGCGCGCCATATTTATGGACAAGAGTCTATGGGACGTTTTAGGAAATCATTCTTTTCTTTCATGATTTATCTGCTTACAGTGACTCTATCTGCTTTTGACTCATGCTCTTATGTGACACTTGAATATGCCTCCTCGCTGAGCTAATACACCCAGAATTGATAACTAGCTACCACAGCCTGCTGACCCTCTGAATGAGAAAGTTTCCCATGCTAAATTTTGGGCTATCTTTCAGGAGGTGGCCCAAGCTGTGACTGTTAATATTTAGGGCAACCATCAAGCTGGAGTCCCACTTTAGCAGAATGGTGATTTAGCTGTAACTAGAATTTATGACTTTATGGGGATGAATCCGCTTGAGTTCTTTGGGTCAAAGTAGGTGAGGACCCACAACTATACTTAGAAGAAGTGAGAAAGATCACCTAAATTATGCGTGTTACTGGGAAGAGAGTATGGAGTTAGCATTCTATAGGCTGAAAGATGTGGCGTATGATTGGGTGTTTATATGAAAGAATGGTAGAGATGAGAATGTGGCTCCTTTGAGTTGACAGGTATTTCAGGATGTATTTCTAGATAGGTTCTACCCACATGAATTGAGAGAAGCTAAGATAGAGGAGTTCATGAACCTGAGGTAGGGCTCGATAATAGTAAAAGAGTACTACCTTAAGTTCAATCAATTGTCTACGTATGCCCCTGCAACGATGGTTGACCATGGGTTGAGTATGAGTAAGTTTGTTATTGGTGTATCTGGTTTGGTAGTAAAGGAGTGTAGGAATACCATGCTTATTGGGGATATGGATCTTGCTAGACTGATGATTCATGCTCAACAAATTGAGGTAGATATGTTGAAGGGGGAGAGAGAGAAAACAAGAAGGCTAGAATCGAACAGTTTGAATATGGCCATACAAGGTTTGGAGGGGAAAATCATTTACAGTCTCAGGTTTGCCCATCTATGCCAGCACCATCTTCAGCCAGTGCTGCCACACCCAAAACCAGGCAGGAGCAGTGGGGTAGAACTTCTATGTCCACATCTCAAAATAGTTTGGGTGGAAGGCCCAATTATCCAATTTGTGTTAAGTGTGGTAAGAATTATCTTAGTAAGTGTTTGTTGGGGCAAAAAGGTTGTTATGGATGTGGTAAGTCGGGTCATAGGATCAAAGTGTGCTTGTATTCTATGTAGTAAATTTGAGATATTCGTCCTCAGACTTAGGCTACTAGTGCACCAGCCCTTCCCCAGGGCGCATCATCCAACACCAGTGGCGGTCACTGCCAGAATCAATTTTATGCTTTACCATCCCGTCAGGAGAAGGATTGTTTACCAGACATTTTTGCTGGTATGCTTCGTGTCTTTCACCTTAACGATTATGTGTTTTTAGACTCAGGGTCAAATCTCTCTTATGTGACTCTATTAGTTGTAGTGAATTTTGAAGTAGGTCCTAAAAAGCTTTCTAAGCCCTTCTTGGTTTCCACCCAGATGGGTGAGTCAGTTGTTGCCAAACGAGTCTATAGAAAGTGTCTTATCACTGTCCTTCATAACATCATATTAGTAGACATAATACAGTTAGACATGGTCTACTTTGACATTTTTCTGGGTATGGATTAGCTCCATTCCTGTTATGCATGTATAGATTGTCGCACTAGAGTAGTGAAGTTTCAATTTCCTGATGAGCCAGTCTTTGAGTAGGAAGGTAATTCAGTGTCTCCCAAGAGTTATTTTATATCCTATCTTAAAGCCAGAAAGTTGATATCAAAAAGGTGCATTTATCATCTAGTTTGAGTCAAAGAAACTAAGTCTGAGATTCCAATAGTTCATTCAGTCTGAATAGTCAATGAGTTTCCCAAAGTTTTTTCCAAAGATCTACCAGAGATACCTCCCGATAGAGAAATAGAATTTGGCATCAATTTTCTTCTAGTTACTCTGCCTATCTTCATTCCTCCGTATCGTATGGCTTCCACCGAGATTAAAGAGATAAAAGAGAATCATAAATACCTCTTAGATAAAGGTTTCATAACACCCAATGTTTCTCCATGGGGAGCTCTCGTCCTATTCGAGCGTAAGAAAGATGGTTCTTTTCGAATGTGTATTGATTACCGTCAGCTGAATAAAGTGACAATCAAAAATAAATATCCTCTTCCTAGGATTTATGACTTATTTGACCAACTCCAAGGTGTAAGCTACTTCTCCAAGATAGACCCTAGTCCGGCTATCACCATCTTAAAGTCAGGGAATGTGGTATTCCAAAGACAGTTTTCAGAACCCGTTACGGTTACTTTAAGTTTCTAGTCATGTCTTTCGGGCTAGCGAATGCCCCAGCAACCTTTATAGACTGGATGAGCAGAGTGTTCAAATAGTATCTGGACATGTTTATCATAGTCTTTATCGATGATACCAGGGCAGAAGGGCATGTGTCATGCGTTGATAGTTTGAGGCAGCGGATCATGGCAGAAGGGCATGATACATGCTACTCCATTCTCTTAAAAGCCACCAAGATGTACCGATACTTGCGGGAAGTTTATTGGTGGAGTGGTATGAAGAAAGATATTCCAAAGTTTTTGGCTAGGTGTTCTAACTGCTAACATGTTAAAGTAGAGCACCAAAGGCCTGGTGGCATCTTACAAGAGTTTAATATTCCCACTTGGAAGAAGGAAGCGGTAAACATGAACTTTTTTACAGGGTTACCTCATTCGCATCTTCAGCATGATTTAATTTGGGTTATTGTAGATAGACTAACCAAATCGACCCATTTCTTACCAGTTTATACATCCTACTCAGCCGAGGATTATGGTTAGCTATATATTAGAGAGTGTGTCAGGTTGTATGGAGTTCTGTTGTCCATCATTTCAAAAAAAAAGTACTTATTTTACCTCTCACTTTTGGAAAGCCTTTCAAAAAGGTCTTGGTACCCATGTCCATCTCAGTTCAGCTTTTCACCCTCAGACAGATGGTCAGGTAAAGGGACCATTCATACCCTAGAGGACATGTTGAGGACGTGTGCTCTTGATTTTAAAGGGAGTTGGGATGACCACTTGCCTTTGATTAAGTTTGTTTACAATAACAGTTATTATTCCAGTATCTAGATGGCTCTGTTTGAGGATCTCTATGGAAGAAGGTGTAGATCACCAGTTGGTTGGTTTGAAGTGGATGAGGCCACTTTAGTAGGACCTGATGTGGTGTTTGAAGCTATAGCAAAAGTTCAGCTGAGGAAATCTTATGCAGATGTGAGGAGAAGGGATTTTGAGTTGGAAGTTGATGACTTTGTTTATCTGAAAGTTTCACCAATGAAGGGGGTAAAGAGATTTGGCAATAAGGGGAAGCTTAGTCCCCGATATGTTGGCCCTTACAGATTATTAAGTCGTGTTGGGAAGGTTGCATATGAGCTTGAGATGCCTGCAGAATTGTCAGCCATTCACCCTGAGTGGGTTGGGTAGGGGTACGCGGGTTTGGGGGTGGGTAGGGTAGTGATTGTTATTTTTGTTAGGGTGAGGTGTCCAAATTTGTTATGTATTTGTTGGATTTGTTATTTGGATTCTTGTGGTGAAAGTATTAAATGGGTAAGTGTTTATGGTAACGATATGATAAATAGAGTGAATTTTGACAATGTGATACTCGGGAGGAATAAAATTACGTGTCTACATTATGCCCGTCTTTATTTGTGAACACAAAGTGTCTGCAGACAAAGAAGTAGACAACGAGACATAATTTTAACCCAACCATTTTTCAAAAAGGAGACAAAGAACGGTAGAGTGCCACTGAGTCTTGATTTTGGACATCCTACCTACCCGAGTTATGAGGGAATCAAGTCACATGTATCTTAAAGAGTTGGAAGAAGAAGGACTATATAGTGTTGGAGAGTCGAGTGAGGTCCTATCGAGGTTTCTGTCCACGGCTGTGTCATTACACCAAAATGAAAATTACAAGTTAAAAAGATAAATGAAATTACAAAAGTCCTATCTTTGCAACATCTCTTGATTCTTGTCTTGGGTCTGCGATGCTTTCAAAAGTGATAAAAGATCTGATCTTACTTGGGTTGAACTTAAGAATAGATTCTTTCTGCATAAAAAATTTAGTGTTGGAGATGAACTCGAACCTTGGCCGTGTTCTTTCATGTGGGACTTCTGAACTTTGAGCTTGAATTTAAAAATCCTCACCCTATTCTCCAGGTGGGCTCCTGACTTATAATTTCTTCACCTTGTTGCTTGATTTTGCATTTCTTCACCCTATTATCTGGGTGGACTCCTGAATTTCTATGTCTTCAATATGTTGATTTTCAATTTCAGTACCCTGATCTACAGGTAGGCTCCTGAAATCACATCAAAACTAGAAAGAAAATCATTCCAAACAAAGGTTATGATAAAGAGAGATCTCACTTTTCAAAAATAAAGTCTCATTTTTCAAGAAGGTCCTGAAATGATATTTCCAATAACATGAATTAAATTTTTTGCCCCAGTTTATCATCAAAAAACTTTTATAGGTATCCAACCCGATCATAATTACTTGCAAAATGTGTAATGCAAAGGTGATTCAAGACTCTGATCAATGAATTCATCTCTTTAGCATAAGGAGGCGTGTCTCCTAGGGGTTACATGGAAGGACTCGACTAGAAAGTATGACTTCTAGGAGTCAATACTTGAGTTAGGAAGTGCGTCACCCAACAAATAAAACTTGAAACACCCAAACAAGGAAGTGCGTTTTCTAGGGGTTAAGTGAAATGACTAGTCTAGAAAGTGCATCTTCTAGGAATCAAGGATTGAGTTAGGAAGTGTGCCACCTAACAAGCAAAACTGAATACCCAAACATGAAAATGTGTCTCCTAAGGGTTAAGTGGAATGACTAAACTAGAAAGTGCATCTTCTAGGAATCAAGGCTTAGTTAGGAAGTGCGCCACCTAACAAGCGAAACTGAATACCCAAACATGGAAATGTGTCTCCTAAGGGTTAAGTGGAATGAATCGATTAGAAAGTGCATTTTCTAGGAGTCGAGGCTTAAGTTAGGAAGTGAACCACCTAACAAGAAAAACTTGAATACCAATAAGGATGTGTGTCTCCTAAGGGTCAAGCAGAGGCGAACCCAGGATTTGAAGTCTGTGGGTGCACCAGTGTTGTCAAAGGCGCGCATAAGCCTCGAAGCAAGACTCAAAATGTGTTGAGCGCTTGCCTCGCTTAATGTGCACCTTAGGTTATAATTTCTAATGCATACTTGTCTTTGTCAATGAGGCTTTTTGAAGAGACGAACGCTAAGCAATTGATATTTCACTTTATCAAAAAAAATTAATTTGTTTGTTCATATATTTGTCATTCATACATATATTATTAGTCTTGGACTAGACATATATTTATATTTTTCTCCTTTTATGCTTTTTTTTGTTAAATCTCACACTTTATTTGTACTTTGTGCTTAAACACAATAGACCATGAAGATTTTTTAATCTTATGGCTTTTGATGATATTGTGGTGCACCATTATTATATTAAGACGTTAGAAAACTTTCAGTGTCTATTAAGGGATATTATCATATTTAATTGATCGCCAAAGACATGAATAATAATGCAAAAATAATTATATAGAACTAATAGGACTTCTAAAATAATAACTTTACTTTCTTATAATATGAAGTTTACTTTTAACAATTTTTAACAATCAATTGTGGTAGGTCAATGGTGTAGGGGAGTTCACTTAGGGACTTGTCATGGGTTTGAAACCCCGTTTCATCAATTTTTCTTATAAATTTGGTAGTAATAAGCAATCTGAAGAATTGAAAATAAAAATAAAAATGTTGTGGGATTTACGGGAATTGACCCTGGTTGCATGGGTGGAAGCGATGGATTCAACCAGTGCACCAAGGTGCACTTCCTGTTAGTTATGGGTGAACTATTATCTATGTTCTAATTTCTCAAGGTATATACACATATATACACACAATTTTTTTCGACGTTAATGGGTTCACGTGCACTCCCAACGATACACATTGGTCCGCCTCTGGGGTCAAGTGGAATGACTCAACTAGAAATTTCATTTTCTAGGAGTCAAGGCTTAAGTTAAGAAGTGAACCATCAAACAAGCGGAACTTGAATACCCAATCAAGAAAGTGTGTCTCTTTACAAATGCCACTTAAATTATCTAAATAAGGAAATGTGTCTCCTTATAAATACCGCTTGAATTATCCAAATAAGTAAATGTGTCTCCTTACAAATGCCACTTAAATTACTCAGACAAGAAAAATGTATCTCCTTACAAATGCCGATTGAATTAGCCAAATAAGGAAATGCGACTTCTTACAATTGCCACATAAATTACCCAGACAAGAAAATGTGTCTCCTAAAGATTAAATGGAAGGAATTTACTAGAAAGTGTGTCTTCTAAGAATGAAGGTTTAATTTAGGAAGTGCATCACCTAACAATTGAAAACTGAAACACCTGTACAAGGAAGTATGTCTCCGAGGGATATTGGATGATGAGTTTTTACCACGATTTTGATTATCAAACCTGTGCAGCAACCTTGCTTCTTCCATTTGTAGAAGTTACGCATTGCAGCCTTTAATATTTAGGCTATGAAGTCCTTGATTTGAAGGTAACATGTGTTCCTATTTCATACAAAGAAAATTTGTGAGTCTAAAAACATAGTGGTTGGCTTGTGGCTTTATTTTTTAGGCAATCGCCCTTACACTTGTCACATTTAATATTGCTTCCAATCATTAACATCTATTATTGCCTTGCTTCACCATTGATCCAAACACAAAATATTAAGAGTGACTCTGAACCAAACACAGTGACAACGCCCAACAGCATACGTAAGTATACGTGGTCTATCAAGTAGTAAAGTGGCCTTTAAGAAAGCCAAGTATCGATCCCACAGGGACTTGCTTCAACAACGATTCAATTCTAGTTCACAGTTTAGATTAATTTAGTGCAAGAGTAGCCAAAAAGAGAGTTTTGAGTTTGTACTAAAGAAAAGTAAACAATGCGTAAAATAAAGATGTTGGAACAATCAATGGAGTAAAGCCCAGGGTTAAAGCACTTTGTAAAATCATACTATGTTATTGAACTTCATTCGTCAACTTGCTTATGTTGGTTGTTGATTCGTAGGGTTAATTGCGTGATCATGGTCTACTGACCCCTAATACTTACCTAAGTTAGACCTTACAACTACATCGTTGAGCGGGGATGTAAGTTCTTTAAGCTATCACCCTACGTTTGAATCAAGTAGGCATCTAATCACATTCTTGTCCTAGACACTAATTTGAATTCTTTATTATATAAAAGAATACAAATCATACTTTGTTTATTCCCACGTTCTATCGCCATATTCCCTCTCCCGAGATCACAAGGTTGACAATTGATATATTTTTCGGGTGATGAACAACAACAACAAACCCAGTGTATTGCCACACAGTGGGGTCTGGGAGGGTAAGATGTACGCAGTCCACACCACTACCTCCGGAGAGATAGCAAGGCTGTTTCCAATGGACCCCCGGCTCAAGACAAAAAATAATAAAAGAATTCATAATAAAAGCATGAAACAATATGGCACAACAGAGATAAGACACCCACATATTAATACCCTACACTAACGTACCAAAGGCACCCCCACATGGACTAGCTTTCTATCCTAATTTAAATAATTAAATCAAGAATAATCAAACAACCAATAATGATAAGCAAAATAAAATAAAATTAATTCAAAATAATAGTACTCATGTTCTTAACTTTAACCCCTGAAAAGAGGACGTTTAGCCAATAATATTCATAATCACGATCCAAACAATTGAATACATATTGATATAATTAAAAACTAATTAAACAATGATAAAACCTAAATTAAAGTGCAACAATCTCCTCTTTAATCTCCAAATACGTCCAAACCGTCCCCAGGTGTCCAAGTACATTCAATAATAATTCAAGATTGTGTGTAACGTGTGTATATATAATAAAGTGTAGGATTAAGGGATGTGATCCAAAAGATTCCCATATTTCCACCTAACCACGTGATAATACAATATACTATATTTTTTAATATATGCTAAATCCTTGTATAAGTGGAACTTGCCCAAAATTGAAGCGGTGGAATGATGCAGGAGGCGTGGGCAGTAGAGCACCGCAATGGAGCAGGCTGCGCGGGCTTGGCAGCACCTCTACAAGGAAGGCGACACGTTCAAATCTCCTAAGCTTACTGGAAATTGCCTCAAAAATGTATTCGAAGTGTTCCATGTCCAACTTCGTGTTCCATGTCTCATAGTGTTCTTTTACTTTGAATTTCAGCTCGTTCCACATTAATTTATCACCATAATAAACTCCACAAACATCCTACAACATCAAACACCATGAATTAGATCTCAATACATCAACATGTCATGACTAACAAGCTAAAAGCTCATTCTAAGCGCTAGTCTCGACCACTTTACGCTAATACGTATTGTTGACTCTTGTCTAATTCTAATTGAACGTTACATACTTTAAACAAGTTGTTTCTCTTATAATTACACATTTAAATCATTTGAAACTCCTAAAGTACACTAAAATCGAACGAAACAAACTAGATGCATATCTAGCTCAAGCTAGTAAAACTAGTTTTCTCGATTGAACTCAAAATGACTCAATTAAGTACAAACTTGTTGGAAAACACTTTTAATCATTGAAATCACGTCCTTTATCACTTATATGCTTCTTTTCATCATAATTAACACTTTAAGTACATGAATTGATCTCAAAACACGACTAAATAAGCTAGAATAGTAACACTAGAATGCATAAATATACCCAACATCACACAGTATCTCTATTTTGCTATGTTTTACGGGTAAATCCTTTGAACCTTGGAATTTTCATGAATTTCCAAATTTTCCTATTGACAAAATTTTTGCATGCCTTGTTTCAGCCTACAATCATAGTTCTTTCATGTGTCGGCCTTTTGCCTTGATTTATGTAATTGAAGAAGTTGGTAGTCATTTTTAAAATTCTTTCACACTTGTTTTGGCATTGATTTAACTCAAAGATATGAAAAAAATTATACTAATTTTCCATTTGAATAATTCACTCAATAAAAACAAAAATAGAAATATAGAGAAGATAATGAATGCAGTTGAAATAGAGAAAAGAAAAATTTATCTGAATATGACAGTCAACCCTAATGATTATGATATGCCTTTTGGATGAAGCTGGCTGATCTTTCCATACAAACTTTTCACCAATTGTGGTTGAGTAAATGACCCTAAAACTGAGTTACTTCCTTGGGTCAATTACATTCAGAGACCTTATTCAGCTAGTGACGCTTTGAAAAGTTTTCGCAACAAGCCTCTCATATTTTCTTTCTCTAAGATCAACATCTCCTTACAGTGTCTGTGAGGGTTTTAACCAATAAGACTCTCTCATTTTTATTTCTCTCAACTTACCATCGCCTTACGGTGCCCGTGAAGGTATTCACCAATAACACTCTCTCATTTTTATTTCTCTTCTGGTTCCTTATGCTGAGAAAGACAAATAGTACCCAAATGCCTCATCATATCCATTGCATGCTTAGCCTTAACATTCTCAAAGATTGATCTGAAGGTCTTTGTTTGGCTTTAACTTGGCTTTTGAATTGGATTAGAAAGAAAGGATAGTATGAGGCCCAAACGACACTTAGAGTGGGATGAGACTTACAACTTTTGGAATCGACTCAAACAACAAAGATTAACTCAAGCCCCAATTTCTTTTGACTGGATAGTTCTAAATTATTCATTTGGTTGGCCCGAGTATAGAGTAGTACTGCCTACATATATTACTCCCGAGAGAGGAGAATCAGGTCACGCATAGTTTCGATATCTTATTCTTTTGCTTGATTCTGATTTTTTTTCTCTTTTATTGACTCTTTTTCTCTTTGAAACTTTTTCTGACTCTATTTTTCTTGGCACTTATCACTTTTATTTCTTTTTGACACATTTTTCTTCTCCTTTTTTGGAAACTTTTCTGACTTTATTCTTTTACTCGCCACTTTTTCTTCCACTTTGCTGACTCTATCTTGATTCCAATAGAGGGGTATGATAGAAAATAGAATAAAAGCTCAAATAGGATAAACAAATGATGACACAATATTTGAATAGCAGAATGAAATTCCTTCGTCATATCAATCCTTGAAAATGCAAGTACATATCATGCAATATGATAGTGAAAGATGAAGATCATTTATGATATTTTTTACAGCATTAACTTTATCTGAGCCTGTGCATCACTACTTCTTCTGTATTTGTCTAGCACACAACTTCATCTTTGTTGTACATACCTTACATCGAATGACTCATGCTTTTGTGAAGCTGATTATCTTTCTGTTTCTCTTGATATAGGATCACGTATCCACTGTTTGACCTAACTGAGACACGTCTTTCAATTGATGACCAAGTTACTCTTGTGATTCTCAAAATAATTGCCTTAATTTTCAAAGAAGGCTTCAACTTGGTCAATAAATGTCTCAACACTCTACCTATTTCCTCATATGCTCTTTTTCAAAATAAAATATTCTGATTCAAAGTTCATGCTTAAACCGGATTTTAAGATCTACCTAAAAATTTCACCAGCATATCATATCATTAGAACCATCATAAAATATACTGTGTAAAGAAATTAAACAAATAACACATATTAAACACAAAGGGTAAAGGGACACTCCATTTAGCAGAAATAAAAGATAGAGGGGTTTGGACATAAATGACAAAGGGACAAAATAATATAGATCCCGAAATATGACCCTGAAATAATTTGGATAACATAAAAAAAGAAAACAAACTACCAGCCCCTTCTTAGTAAGGAGAGGAGCGACTTCTCAATTGTTGAGCCTAACATTTTAGCCACTGGTTTGCACATCAGCATGACTAGAGCTTTCACCACTGTCAATGTTCTGCACCATAATCGATTTATATTGAATCATCTTTTTTATTTCTCTTTTCAAAGCATGACAATATTCAATACTGTGACCCTGAACATCAGAATGACATGCACATCGCACATTAGGATTAAAATTTCTTGAATACGGTCCAGGAGTGTATCTAAGGAGAGGAGTGATCATGCCTCGCTGTACTAATCTCTAGAATAAATTGGCATACGACTCTCCAATTAGTGTGAAACTATTCCTCAAATTTTGTCTTATTTAATCATTTTACTTGAATCAAAATTAAGCCTAGAAGGGTGTTTGTAGAGTTGGAGGATGACTTTGAGGAGTTCGTATGTGCCATTGTGGGTAAGATGAGGGTTGAACATATGGTTGTACGTTATATACTGGATATGGAGATAGTGGAATAGAATATAATGGGTTTTGAGAGTAATTATATAGACCTTGGGTATGAACTCAGACTTGAGACTGAGGGTAACAGTGACGTGATCTTCTTAGACATGCCTATTGTCCAGCTACAATAGCAGCTACATTTTTCTTATTCTTCTTCCCTCCAACACTTCCTGAACCTTTTTGAATTGCTTGAGTAGTTGCTTTCAATGTTGCAAAACTCACAATGCGACCGGTCTTAATTCTATCCTCTATCATCACCCCCATTTTGAGGACCTCAGTAAATGGCTTGCCTAATGCAGATAACAAGTGTTGATAATATGTTTCATCCTACAGTTGAATAAATACCTCCACAATCCTGCTTTTTTTCACTGACGGTTCACCCTAGCAGCTTTTCACGCCATCTAATCACATATTTCCTGAAACTTTCAGTACTCTTCTTCTTCTTCATGTTAGTTAGGGATTTATCATCAGGAATCAACTCCATATTGTATTAGAATTATTGTACGAATTTATTAGCTACGCCATCCCAACTATTCCACTTGTTGCTGTCTTGGTCAACAAACTATTCCGAACTTAGACCTGAAAGACTCTCACCGAAATAAGCAAGAGTAATTCTTCCTTCCCTCCAACGCCCTTTAGTTGGTTACAATAATGCCTTAAATATGCCACTAGGTCACTGTGCCCATCATATTTCTCAAACTTTGACATTTTAAAACTAATAGGGAGGTTAACACCTAGAAACATGCACTGATCTTTATACAAGACACTTTTGTAACCCCCGAGCCCCTACTAGTTTCTCATGGCTTATTCTAAACTCTTCAATTTTTGTATCATGCCCTCCTGTTCTTCTTTCACAACAGGATTCTTAGTGTTAAGAGGAAATTCAAGAGGTTGAGTGTAGCCATAAGGACAAATCAACTTAAATGTGGGCTCAGGAGCATAATGTTTATCACAAGAAATATACAATACATGCTCTCTCATAGAGTAAAGAGGCATAACCAGTGGATGAACATCCAAAGTAGGAGCTTCAGGTGGGAGTGTGCTGCAAAAATATGAACAGTAGGTAGAGTCGAGCATGTGGTAGTTTTCTGTTGAAGAATGAAGAAATGAATATTGGAAGTGTTTGGATATTGTTCCCTGGAGTAGACCCTGATGCATGTTGTGGCGTGTCAACAAAAATGATAAATTATGCATGTGACACAGGGGGGTAAGCTAGACAGATATTTCAGATTATCAGTGGGAGCTGGAGGAGGAAGCAACCCGTTAGCCCACGCTCGATGCATTTCTATCATTTGCTCCCTTAATTTTCGAATCTCTTAAGTAGGTTCTAAGTTCTCATTCCTCAAACTCCCTATCTGATTAGTGACAACAACATCTGTATCCTTGTTTGTCATATCTTTCTCTTTGACTTGGTGTAATATGGAGGACCATCCAAAATGCCATAATCTAACCACCTTAAACTAACTGAACAAGAGAGAACAAATGTGTTAGAGTTCAATATTTCCTAAAAATCTCTCTTTTTTTCTCTTGAAAAGATCACTGAACTCAAGAAGGGAGGGTGCCTACTATATCACCCTCAAGAGAGGAGAATCAGGTATGCGTAGTTCATGAAGTTTGGCCACAAAATGACCCATCAACTCGATTTCTTTTTTTTTTTCTTAAAACTTTAAGAAGAAAAGAAAATAACAAATTGTCAAAAGAATTGACGAAAATCTTTTTGAATTTTTTTCAGCTTTAAAATTCCTATACAAAACGAAACCTATGAATACCAAAGAAAAATAGTTTTGGATTTTTTATTTTGAATTTCATATGAAAATAAGACTTGAAACTATTAGAGCAAAATCTTTTTATAGTTTTCTTTTAAAGATGTATATATGAAATACCTACTCTAAATGAAAAGTGAAGAAAATCTTTTTGGACTATTTAAATAAGATCACTGAATCCTAGAAGGGCTGCTTACTTATCTCACTCCCGAGAGAGTAGAATCAGGTGTGCAAAGTTCGTCCAGATTGGATAATTAAATAATAACGGATAGACTGAACCACGACTTGATAGACAAGACCAAGACAGACGATGAAAAAAGTCAATAAAATCTTTTTTGGATTTTTAATTTGACACTTCACATAAAACTGACACCAACAACTATGAAAGAAAAATCTTTTTGGTATTTTCGTTATATTAAATATACAAAACTTCTACCATCTTTTTTGAATTTTCTTTTATAAAAAACTCCTAATACAAAAATCTTTTTTTTTCTTTTCGAAAATTTTGAATTATGAATATTTGCTAAAGGAAACAAAGACAAAATATTTTGATTTTTTGTTTTTTGAGAAAATGAGTGCAAAAATAAAAAATATTTTTGAATTATTGAATTGTAAAAAACAAAAGTCATAAAGAACTCTAAAAAACTACGAAACTATTTTTTTCTACTCTCTTTTTCTTTCTTTCTTTTTTTTTTTCAACCCTTCCTTGCCAACATGTTTTCCTCCAAATTAGTCCGTCAAATGACCCTGTTACCCTCAAGGATGTAACAATTAGCACGTCAGGATGCTTTAGGGATGAGTCTTTTACAAAGGACCAAGTGGGTCTCGCTAGGTCTCAATATGATGCAGATAAGCATGATCTAAAGGCTGACCAAGGCTGGGATCAACTAACAAGGTTGTTCAGGGGAGCGTATGATCGATAGTGGCTGCAAGAGCTTTCTACCCACTCCATACACCCGACGGCTCCCCCCTCCTATAATAAGGGTGACTCAACTATAGGTCGTGTATAAACATGTACTATGGCACTTGTTGCGAAAGAATGACTCGGAGTTTTGCACATGATGCCAAATTTAAAGTGGTAACACATAAGAGAAAATTGTAAACACGTAGAACGTAGGCACTCAATAATGATAAATAATAATACAAACGATAACATAAATAATGTTTATACACCCATAATGTCAAACCAACCCGATACAACTCAAAAAAAAATTAAAGCTTGAATTCTAAAAGTCCCCAGTAGAGTCGCCAGAGATGTCACATTCTTTTTTTTTTAGCAAAAAGATATGATTTTAAGTTTGAAAGAGTTTTTATTATTAAGTGACAAAAAGAAAATAATTTATTTTGAAAAAGAATTTTAATCAAAACTCAGAGTCCCCACTTGACATAAATCTGGTGTGCCAAGTCACCTTTGAAAATCCTTTTTCAAAATAATTTTTTGACTATTTCAAAATTGGTCCACAAATAGAGATTCTGATTAAGGAATTCAGTTGATCAATGAAAAGGTGTTAGGCACCCCTCGATCCCGTGGTTCAACCACGGTCGCTTTGTGAACTATATCGGCTAGTATGACACTATGGAATGTATAAAATAACAAAAAACATAAACAGGAAAACAAACAGCCAAAAACAATCAAAGATCCAAAAATAGTGTCTAGTCCAATTTATTACAAATCAAAATAAAACTGTTGAAATGAAACCTAGACTATTCTAATTATCCTAGCTATGTTTTACCCAATGTCTTGGGCCTTGATCAGGAACCTTCTTTGCGTACATGATACTTCAGGGCATTTTTCGACGAATAAGTACAATGTGACCTCGGGGCATTCCCTGATGAATGAATATATTTGATGAAATGCAATAAAAGTGGAGAAATCACTCGACAGAGACGTTTACACATTCGATGAAATAGAATGCTATGAGATGCCTACCCCCAAAACCTAAAATTTTCCTACCAATTTTGGCCTAAAATAAGACACTATCGAGTTCGACAAAATTAACATTCATTTCAAATCCAAACAACAATCGATGAATCAAAGCACAACAATATTAATCCTTTTTATCGATTTTTCAATCCCCACCCCGAAATTCAACTCAAGATTCTAACATAATAATTCTAATTACTATTTTTAAAAATCCACAACCATTATCAATGAAATAAAACACAAATCAAAATCACCGAATATTCATATCATGCTTCACACAGATCAATCATATATAATGAAATTAAAATGGGAAAATATAGAATTGGACCTCCAATCAAGCTTTTATTGTGCAAGTTATGCGATTGAAAGACGGAGCCGAACC
Source organism: Capsicum annuum (assembly GCF_002878395.1). NCBI lineage: Eukaryota > Viridiplantae > Streptophyta > Magnoliopsida > Solanales > Solanaceae > Capsicum > Capsicum annuum. The sequence goes on from NC_061121.1 coordinate 19,195,948, forward strand.
CAAAAACCTCAAATCAAGCTTTAACAGTGAACCTTCCAACTCAAATTCCCAAATAAAAATCTAGCAACCCGAATGTTTTTCTGATAGATTTCACTGAAATTGGGTATGGGAATTGACTGGTGTTTTTTGGTGAAAATGGGTGGTTTCTCAATGGATTTTTGCTGCTTGAATAGTACCAACAGTGACAGTAGTGGTTGGGTTTTGGGATTTTGGTGGAGGTGGAGCCAGTTTTAGTCTCGTCGGAGCTCCGGCGAGCGTAAACAGGTCGAAAAATTTGTAGCAGATCAAATGTCAAGTGATAATGACGTTTTTCCAATGAAAACTTGCCAAAACAGTCAGCCTCTATCGATTTTCTCTCTCCCAATCTCCCTCCTCTATCTGATTCTCCTTTTCTCTAATTTTTGTTCACTGTTCACCATTGTTTTCCCTGTTTCTCTCCCAATTCTCGACTGGTTTTTCTCCTCTTTTCCCGATTTCTCCTATTGTCTCTGTATATCTTCGTCAGTTTCACTTTCTCTTTCGATGGTGAATGTGTGATAATATATGTGAGTGTAACTACGTGTGTGCATGAATATTATGTATGGGTATGAATTCGCTCCCTCTTGTTGTGTGTGTGGAGTATTATCTTTTTAGTGAGGTGTATGTGATCCGTGTTGTATAATTCGTTGGTGGGTGTAGAAAAATATGAGTGAGATGGGTAGAGGTACGTGGGTTAGGGGGTAGGTTGAGTAGTGGTTGTTATTTTTGTTAGGGTGAGGTGTCCAAAGTTGTTATGCATTTGTTGGATTTGTTATTTGGATTCTTGTGGTGGAAGTATCAAATGGGTGAGTGTGTATGGTAACGATATGGTAAATGGAGTGAATTTTAACAATGTGATATTCGGGAGGGGTAAAATATGTGTCTACAGATGTATTAATGCGAGATATTCAAGGGGAGTTTTCTTGGTATATGCTATTTTTTGGTGATGTAGTTTTAATTGATGAGATCCGGAGAAGAGTTAATGATAATTTGGAGGTTTGGATCATAGAGTCTAAAAGGTTTGTGTTGAGTAAGACCAAGACGGGATACTTGGTGTGCAAGTTCAGTAACTTTACGCATGAGGATGACGTGGTAGTGAAGCTAGATTTCCAAGTCATTCGAAAGAGAGAATTTTCAAGTATCTTGGGTCTATGATCCAGGGGAATGGAGAGATTGATGAGGATGTCACATACTATATTGGTGTAGGGTGGATGAACTGGAGGGTCGCTTCTGGAGTCTTATATGATAAGAAGGTGTCTCCTAAATTTAAAGGCATATTCTACAGAGCGGCAGCCCAACCGACCATGTTGTATATATGGAGCAAAGTGTTGGCTAGTCAACAGCTCCCACATCCAAAAGTTGAAGATGTCAAAGATGGGGATGTTGTGTTAGATGTGTAGACTCACTAGGAGAGATAAGATTAAAAATGATATTATTTGAGAGAAGGAGAGAGTGGTGTCGGTGAAAGACAAGTACGAAAAGTAAGGTTGAGATACTTCAGGTATGTGATAAGGAGGTGCGTTAATGCATCAGTACAGAGGTGTGAAAGGTTGGTTATGGATGGTTTCAGGCAAGGTAGAGGTAGGCCGAAGAAATTTTGAAGGGAGGTGATTAGACATGATTTGGAGCAGTTATAACTTATTGAGAACATGACACTAGATAAGAAAGTGTGGAGGACGGAAATTAGGGTAGAAGGTTAGTAAGTGATAGTGCGTCCTTACTAGTAGGGAGGGTTGCTTTATTTGTAGTCATGCCAGTAGTCGTAGCGCTATGCGCGTGTCTTGTAGTTTCTTGTTCATAATATTTTGGTAATGTTTGTGATTTTGGGTAGGTAGTTTATAGTACTACTCTGTGGTTGTCTTCTTTATGTTATATGATCTATTGATGTTAGGGGTGAACAAAATCAAACCGTAAATTGAACCAAATTGCAAATCGAGTCAATTCAAAAAAGAAATCAACTAATGATTTGATTTGACTTAGTTTGGTGTTGGAAAAAAAAAATAGCCTATAATTGATTTGGTTTGTTTTTAACTAAAAAAAATCAAACCAAATTGAACCAATCCGATATAACATTTATATCATTTTTAAAAATATTTAACGTAATGTAATTTATAAATCTTTCTTAAACTTTTTCATTGTTTTTATCTTCCAACATATTAATTGAAGGTTATAGCTCATAGATATTAGTAACTCAAATAAAGCTTAAATTAATACTAATGCTAATAAAAATATTCAATTAAGCACTAGGAATGACAATAATGTTGGATATCTATTTTTTTGCTTTGTGAAAATACATAACCTAAATTTAATTTTCTATTTAATATTTAATCATTTAATTAATACTTAATAAACTTATTTTAGCTTGACTTAATATTTCAAATTATAATCATTTTTATGATATACTTATTAATATGAAATATTTGTTTTATACAATTTTACTATTATTGTTGTTGAATATTTTATTGTCCTCATTCATTTTATATTTTGTCTTATTTTTTAATGAAATACCTAAAGATAGTTGTACTGACAAGGACTAAAAAATATTTGAAATACAAGTTAATTATATCTTTGTATAAAGATTTTATTAAAAAAAATGCGAAAAAACTCAAAAAAACTGAGAAAACAAAAAAATTCGAAAAAACCTGAGGTTGAAAAACCCGAATTTTATTGGTTTGGTTTGGTTTATAGTTTTAAAAATCCAGCGCGAATGATTTTATTTGGTATTAAAAATTTTGAACCAACTCGGCCATGTACACCCCTAATTGGCGTGTTATTTTATATTATTTTGTGGTTTTATTATGTCTTTTTATACTATTTTATCCTGAGACAGGGGTCTATTTGAAACAGTCTCTACTTCATTCGGAGGTAATGATATGAACAACATACACTTTACCCTTCCCAAATCCCACTTTATAGAAATACTGAGGATGTTATTATTGATAGATTTTAATTCAAAGACCTGCAGTAAATTTTCATCAAATATATATTTATCTATATATAAAAGTTTGATCTTGAATTTTTATCTTGATCTTCAAATGCTTAGAAGTACACTAAATTGTTTGCAACTTGTAGAATAATTTGTGGCGTTTGATTTACAAGCACCTTTTGACTTCTTGTTACTTGTTATGAATTTTGGTGTCTTTTCGTACAAGGGCCTTTCTTTATAGTTGTAGGAATGAATAGTTATAACAAGGACAAATCTTTTCCTTTTATTAGATTGTCTGACTTGAATCACCGATCAATTAGATTATTGAAGTAGCGACATCGCCACATCTGATTATTGATCGTAACATGTTATTTGTTCACATGACATATTTTTGTTGGCTTTATAATTTGACTTGGACATATCGCGTTATCCTACGTCTTTTGAAAATGTAACACTTTTAAAAGAACAAACTAATAAGAAAATACTTTTAATACCTCATGGAATGGAGGAAGAAACAAAAGTAATTATTGTTCCCCTTGCTATTGCTTCTATTTTCACTCATTGCTTCCCCAATGTAATAACAATTTTCTTTTTGTTTGGAAAAAAGAAGTGTATAAGAGACTCAATTGGAAGCAAAAGGTAACACGAGGTAAAAGAAGAAATTAATGCTTTGTGCTTCTTATCTATATTCATTCATTGCTTCAAACATGATAAACTAGTAGCACTATACTTGTAGGCCACAAAAGTTATATATCTTATATTATAACGTGATGTACACAAATCATCAACTAGTTTTTTAACCTTACTTTCTACAACTTTTAACTTGCAAAGTTGTTTGAGTTGACCCCACCTTCTCAACTTGTGATCCACATTTTAAGGCATCTATATACTTATGAAGTGTCTTATATTTCCCTCTTTCTTACCTTTATTACCAGCTTATTGGTTTTGTATAAGATTGAATTCACTAAACCTTTAAACGTATATCTACATAGACATCAAGGCATCTATATATGACTAGTTGAGATATACGTATGTCGGTCCAAACAAAGTTATCGAATATTTATGCTATTGAATAGTCGGAATGCATGTAAATTGATTCAAACACAACCACATTGAAATTAAAAAGAGAGAGAAGAAAGGCAAGCAAGGAGTCTCCTTGTGTATAAACACACTTTTAAGGCATCTATATAGACTATATGAGTAGTCGAGATACACGTAAATCGGTCCAACCACAACTATATGCATATAAAGTTTTGATGTATAAACTATAATGTAATCGGATATTTATGCTATTGAATAGTCGAAATACATGTAAAAGACAAAATGGCTCGATGAACCTTTATACTATGTTTATTTTGTAATGTGGATACTCCTACTCGCATGTTTGTCATCTGGACCCTTGAACCCTCTACAAACAATAGTTTAAACACTTTTTTGGTGAACGTAACACACTCAACCCACGTCAGCTTCCACGTCATTTTAAATACTACATTAAATTTCACATCATTTTTAAATTGCTACATAAAAAATTAAATATTAAAAAAATGAAAATTTTAAATTGAGAATTAAAAAATAAAAATTAAAATGATAGTGGCAATCGGCTCTCTCTTCTCCATCTCTCCACTCTCTCTTCTCTATCTCCACCGCCGCACCACCGTTACTGGTGTGACAACAACCCATCTATAATTTTGTTTTTCTGTTGTTTTCTTGATCTCTTCTTAACTATTGGATCATAGAGAATTTGTTTGTGGTTTCTTTCTTGTAGAAATTGGGTTTGTTGGTTTGAGATAAAGACTAAAGAAGCAATTTTTGGCTGATTTTGAAAATTTGAAGGATTTGGGAAGTGGTGGAAAATGAGTGTGGTGGAGGAGGATTCAGCTTCAAAAATTATCTTTCAGCAGATATACATTGGGAGATGTTTGACAAATCTAAGTTTTTTTTCTTAAAAGCTGCGCTTTTTTCGAGTGTTTCGGGTGCACTTTACCCAATTGTAGTGTTGAAAACTAGGCAGCAAGTTATGAGCGGTCAAATTTCATGTCTAAAAATGGCAAGATCTATGTTGAGGAGTGAAGGTTATAGAGGATTTTAATGGTGATGGCCGGCGTTACTGGGGGAGGGGGCACTGTAGTGGTGCTGGTGGGGTTGGGGCGTTCATGGTGGTGTTGCGACTGTCATGGCAGCCTTGGACGTTGCAGGGGTGGGGGTGAGGGCATTAATGGTGGTGCTAATGACTCTAATGGCCATGGCAGCCTTGTGGACTACAGGGGTGGGAGGGGGGGGGGGAACATTTAAAAAAATATACATATTTTTAAAATTATTTTAATATAAAATTGATCAAAAAATTATCCTCACTCGTACCCCAGGCGTGCCTACACGCATTTCGTCCTACTCAGCCATCTTAATGCCACATAGGTCTGATCAACGGTCAAAGGATTTAAAATATTGTTTTTTAGTGGGTTCAAGAGTCCAGATGACAAACATGTGAGCAGGAGTATCACATTACAAAATGGACATAGTACAAGGATCAATTGAGCCATTTTACCCATATAAAATGATTCAAACACAACCACATTGAAAGAAGAGAAGGAAGAAAAGGGAAGCAAGGAGTCTCCTTGTGCATAAACACATTTTAAGGCATCTATATATGAATAGTCGAGATACACGTAAATCAATCCAAACAAAAATATATGCATATAAAGTTTTGATGTATAAAGCTATCGAATATTTATGCAATTGAATATACGGATGCGCGTAAATCGATACAAACGCAACCATATTAAAAGAAGAAAAAGATGAAAGCTAAAAAGGCAAGCAAGGAGTCTCCTTGAGTTCTTTTTTGATACTCCAATATATTAGTGGAAAAATTCCAAAGGGTGGAAAAAGCAAACACTGTATAAAAGAAAAAGATACGATGATCCAAATTCTTATCTGTTAAAAACATAAAATTTAATATATTATTTTTTAAAAAAGATCTAGACAGCTGTTGGATGAGCAAATAAGAGCCACGAAAAAATTAAGATTCTTTGGGAATTACAAGGTAATGGTTGTTATGTGCTACACGTGTCACTCAGTTAGAGCATGATATTTCACTTTATTTTACTATTTTTTAATAATACGATGATACTGGGGACTACAAACATTATATTCGATCAGACTGTTGTTGAGCTGGCAGGTGAATTCCACTCTATTGGATAGTTTTTTTCCACATGAAATACCATACGGAAATACGATTTCACATGTTATTGTTATAAAAGGACCAATGTAAATGTCCCACGTGTTGAATAAAGTTTACATATTTCATGTAACAATTTACTGTCCCTTGAAAAAAAAATCTATTTTTTTTTAAGTATGTTTTAAAAAAAAACCTCTTTCCTCTTTCATAATAGTTTAATTTCAACTTTTTATGTGGCAGAAATCAAAAAATTAAAAAATATTTTGATACATTTAATGAAATTTTAATTCAAGATTACAAGATTCAAAATGTTTCTTTATATTCTTAAATTCATGTCAAATCTAAATAAATTATTCTTTTTAAAATAACGGGAGTATATAATTTAAGACTCCAATAATATAGTACTCCTAGTAGTAGTGGTTAGTATTTCTAAAAACTTTGTTTTTCATTATTTCATTTTTCGTATTATTTATTGTTGATGTTATTCTTTTTCTCATTGTTTCACGAGGTTGATTCTTTGCGACCTTATGAGTTAGCTTTTGAAAATAGATACAAACTTTTGTGGCGTACGATTGTGGTCGCTTTTTTGACGAAAATCAAACTTATTAGGTCTACTTTTTACGTTGATTTTGATAAAAAAAAATTTACTAGTGTATGTTTTAGTTGAATCGAGGGTCAATAACAAAGTCTTTATTTTGTAAAAGATAGAAGTAAGGTCGCATAATATCACCCTTGGTAGACTTTACCTATGAGATCGCATTAATTATGTTATTATTATTATTATTATTGTTACTTCCAAAATTGGCTTGAATCTCAATCTTCGCAAATTGCAATTGGATTATTGATAACATATATATTAAAATAAAAAATTGAGGATTACTTATTTCAAGTGAAATAGTTTCTATCCACAAATTTTCCTTTTTAAAAGTTCTAGTAAAATTCATATCAAAAGTGCACAACTTTGTGATTTTAAAATTTGAAATACTTCTTTTGTCAAATTCAAAATATTGTCCAAACATCTACACTAACTACAACTCATCATAATTACTCTCTTGATCCTAAATTAATTGTCACATTTTATTTCTCGATTTTTTAAATGTATTTTTTGTTAATTTTTTTTTGTTTTCGGGTACATAGAATCTGTAATTCGACAGAATAACTTCAACACTAGTTCAAATATAAAATAAGAACACTATGAAGTACAATAACCCTCTCAACACAAGATCAAAGTGATCTTTCTAAGAAGTGTGTTTTTCAGAAAAATAAGATGAAACAGAAATGGCCAAGTCCTCCGAATTCACGGAGTGTCCTTAAAAAAATAATTTCCCTCAAGTACCTGAGGTTGTGGAATTTTTCTCCTAGGATAAAATGATCAAACAAATCAACTATAGTGGTATCTCAAACAATTGGAATCTCTTCGAACCCACTCAACGATTAAATGATCACACGGAATGTTTATGAAGACAAGAAGTGTTTGTATATTCAGTAAAATTTCGTATCTAAACATGTGGATAAAAGAAGGTTTATATAGCCATCAGGTAGCCCTTTCGAAAGGTGGCAATGGTTTATTGAAAAAATGTATCCCTTCTGAAAAATCATGTATGTTCATTCGAAAGAGTGTGTCTTTTCCGAACAGTCACAACTATCCAAACGGGCATACCATTTCATGAATCAGTGTGTTTTTTCACCGAAGGGTTGCATCCTTCTGAAATAGCATTTCGCATTCTACATTACATTTCAAATTTCTAAACAGTGTAACTGCATGCATGCACGTTAATGGAGGATTAAAAACACACAAAAGATTTTGTTTCTATTGCGTTTTTTTCTTTGTTTTTTCAGATTAAATTTCTTTCAAATAAATTTTATCTAAAAAGATAGATCTCATCAATCGATTATTTGACAAATTCAAATCCAAATCCAAATCCAAAGCCAAAGCCAAAGCCAAAGCCAAGCGAGCGACGACGACGACGACGCGAGGCACCTTTTGGTTCTTGCTTCACTAATCATGTGGAGTAAGTGTTTCTTAATATGAATACTTAAAAGTCACATTCTCCCACCAATGTGGGAGAATTAGTAGACTTTCCAATTTTAGAGTACACTTTCCATATTAGTGGTTTCTCAATTTTTCCCTGTACTTGGTTTCCTTCATTTTCCATTTACACTTTTCATATTGAACCCAATAATCCCCCACATGAATGGGGAATGGCTACTTTTTCATAAAACTTTACGGATAAGTATGTGATCATCAAGCAAAGACTGATTCATCTTGATAAGTAGGTTTTTCTTTGAACTTTCTGTAGTGAACATGCATCGGATGCACTCGGTCAATTGATAGATTTGATATATTTGAACCGTTGATCTTTAATGTACACCTAGACAACACATGTCACACAACCAGCCTTTTACCGTTTATGGTTCTCACGGTTTTATTCGTTTCAGCGATGAACACATTTCGATTTCATGAGAGCTTAGAAAACAGGCCTTTACTAATATTCTCCTTGAAACGACTTCAACTTCACACTCACATAGGTAATTTCTAAGTGTTCAATCCTGTAGATTAAACTATTTGGTCAAATTTGCCAAATTTAGATAATCATTAAAAGAGTTCGCACCATAAGTTTTATCCTCATTTACTAAACATTGTCTATATCATGAAAATAGGTTGGGTAAATTGACAATGTTGAACCTGTCAGACACAACTTTATTTGATCTCCTTGAACCTAGCTCTTGGGATCTCCAGTCTGCTAAGTAGAGTTACCGCCATGCTGACTTGTCCTAGGCCTTAAACTCATTCCTTTGGATGTCCTTTCAACTCCTTCTCTAGACAGGCCTATTGTAAGTAGATCTGACACATTAATCTTTGAGTTTACGTAGTAAACAGTGATAATTCCACTAGAGAGAAGTTCTCTAACGGTTATGTCTCCGTCTTATGTAACGAGATTTACCGTTGTACATCATGCTCCCTACCCTACCTATTACCTCTTGGCTATCACAGTGTATACATACTGGTGCCACTGATTTGGGCCAATAAGGAATATCTTTCAAGAAATTTCGAAGCCATTCTACTTCTTCGCCGGCTTTATCCAATATGATAAATTCAGATTCCATTGTAGAGCGAGCAATACATGTCTATTTGGATGATTTCCAAGAGATCGCTCCTCCAAATACTTGAATTTATCAAGTACCTTTTCGATGTGATGAGACTGTAACAATGCCAATACTTATGGAGTTCTATGGATTTTTATTTCTAAGATCACACCCGCAACTCCAAGGTCTTTCATATCAAACTTGCTCTCGAGCATTCGTTTCGTAGCATTTATGTCAGAAATGTCTCTACTGATAATCAACATATCATCCACATACAAATAAATAATGACTTGGTGATTTGGAGTGTCTTTAATGTAAACACATTTATCACATTCATTAATCTTGAACCTGTTTGACAACATAGTTTGGTCAAACTTCGCATGCCATTGTTTAGGTGCTTGTTTTAGACCATAAAGTGACTCAACAAGTTTACACACCTTATTTTCTTTTCCTGGAACCACAAAACTCTCAGGTTGTTCCATGTAGATTTCTTCTTCCAACTCTCCATTTAGGAATGTTGTTTTCACATCTATTTGATGGATTTCAAGACCATATACCACCGCTAAGGCAATTAACATCCGAATTGACGTTATCTTTGTTACAAACGAGTATGTATCAAAGTAATCAAAACCTTCCTTTTGTTTAAAGCTCTTTACTACAAGTCTTGCCTTGTATTTGTCAATAGCACCATCCGCTTTCATTTTCCTTTTGAAGATCCATTTAGAACCTAAAGGTTTATTTCCTAGAGGAAAATCAACCAACTCCCACGTATGATTGTTTAAGATTGAATAAATCTTACTATTAACTGCCTCTTTCTAAAAGGATGAGTCCGAAGACGTCATCGCTTCTTTAAATGCTTAAGGCTCATTTTTTAAGAGAAATATTACAAAATCTGATCCAAACAACATTGACGTTCTTTGACGTGTACTACGTCTTGGATTTTCATCATTATGTACATCCTCACTTAGTTCATCTCGAGGTCTTTTAGACCCCCCACTAGATTGTTCATGTCTAGTTTTATACGGATAAATGTGTTCAAAGAATTCAGCATTATCTGATTCAATTACTGAATTTTCATTGATATTTGGATGTTCGGATCTATGAACCAAAAACTAATATGCTTTATTACTTTTAGCATATTCTATGAACACGCAGTCCACCGTCTTAGGTCCTATCCTTACTCTTTTAGGCATAGGAACTTGAACCTTCGCTAGACACCCCCACACTTTGAAATATTTCAAGTTAGGTTTTCTTTTTTTCTATTTTTCATATGGAATTGATTGTGTCTTACTATAGGGCACTCTGTTGAGTATTCGATTAGCCATAAGGATAGCTTCTCCCTACAAGTTTTGCAGTAAACCTGAACTTATTAGTAAGGCATTCATCATTTCCTTCAAGGTTCGATTTTTTCTTTTCACAATTCCATTAGATTGAGGTGAATACGGGGATGTAATTTGATGGACAATTCCATTCTCTACACATATTTGTGCAAAGGGTGATTCATATCCTCTGCCCCTATCACTTTTTATCATTTTAATTTTTTTCTCTAACTGATTTTTAACTTCTGTTTTATATTGTCTAAATGCATCTATTGCTTCATCCTTACTATTTAGCAAATAGACTTAACAATATCTAGTGCAATCATCAATAAAAGTTATAAAATACTTTTTTCCACCACGAGATGGTGTTGACTTCATATCACAAATGTCAATGTGGATTAAGTCTAAGGGATTGGAATTTCTTTCAACGGACTTATACGGATGTTTATCATACTTTGATTTCACACACGTTTGACATTTTGATTTATTGCACTCAAAGTTTGGCAAACTTCTAAGTTAATCAGTTTTCACAATGTTTTGTAATTAACATGGCTCAATCATTCATGCCATAAATCATAAGACTCAAGCAAGTAAGAAGAAACTAAACTTTTATTGATTTCAACATTCATTACATTCATTTTGAATAGGCCCTCGGTGAGATAGGTTTTCCCTACATACACTTCTCCTTTACTAAGTACAATTTTTTCGAAAATAAATACACATTTGAATCTATTTTTGTCTAGAAGTGATACAGAAATCAAGTTCTTTCATAACTCTGGTACATACAGGACATTGTTCAAAGTCAACACTTTGCCTGATGTCATTTCCAGGCAAACTTTTACTATTCCTTCAACTTTAAGAGTTGCAGAGTTGGCCATATATATCTTTTTCTCGCCTTGATCCAGAGCAAAAGCAGCAAATAACTCATTATTAGCACAAACATGGAGGGTGACATCGAAATCCATCCACCAATCTCGAAGATTCCCCACCAAGTTGCATTCGGACGACATGACACACCATTGTCCATTTCTTTCTTGGACTCAGTCATATTTTCCTAGTCCTTCTTCTTCTCTTTCTTTCGGGCATGATAATCCGTAGACTTGTGGTCAATCTTGCTATAGTTAAAGCATTTTCACTTGAATTTCTTCTTGGGTTGACTGCTTTTATGTTCAACTTTCTTCTGCTTTTTGGAGTTGTTTTGGTCGTCTTCTACAATATTTGCTCTACTTATTGCAGAATTTTTCTTCAACCTTCTTTCTACGGCTTATTATCTTCTCCAATGCGTAGTCTTATTATAAGATCTTCGACTGACATCTCATTTCACTTGTGTTTCAAGTAGTTCTTGAAGTCCTTCCACATAGGTAGTAACTTTTTAATAATTGTCGTGACTTGAAACGTCTCGTTCACGATCAAACCTACAATTAAGTTCATTTGAACACTAAGAATATGTTTAATATATTTATCCAAGGTATTCTTCAAAATCATACCTTCCGCAAGGAGATCATGAATGATTACTTCCAATTTCTGGACTTGCGATACAACAAACTTGCTGTCAATCATTTTAAACTCTAGGAATCTTGCAACGAAGAAATTTTATTTCTCGCATCTTCAGTCTTATATTTTCTTTCCAGGGCCCCTTACAACTCCTTTGCCGTTTTCATCCCACTATACACATTGTATAGTTCATCTTGGAGGCCATTCTGAATGTAATTCCTGCATAGGAAATCTGAGTGTTTCCAAACCTCCACAATGACAAATCGCTCTTGGTCAGAGGTTCCCTCGAGCACCTATGAAGCTTCTTTAAATGTGAACATTTGAAGACAAAGAGTTGTAAGGTAGACGAACATTTTCTGCTACCACCTTTTGAAGTCAATACCTTTGAATTTTCTGGGTTTTCCGTTGATGCCATTGCCGGCGGAGCATTCGTACGACTCATTGTGGCAACATTAGTTGCTGCCACAATCGTTGCAGTATCATGCACTTGACTATCTGTAGTCATTTTTCTGTCACAACAAGACAGAAACTTTAATGCATCAAAATACTATTAATAAAGTTGCAGCAATTTTAAAGCACCTCTTGTTTCTAATTTAACGATGAAGTTTTTATAACTTTCAATCGTCAATCGGGTGATCTTTAACTTGTGATGAAGATTTTATTTCTTCAACTCAATAGTTAAGTTCAAATAGAGTAGAAAGCTTACAACTTTAATCTCCAAAAACCAAGCAATATAGATTCCGAGTTTATTTCCTTAAGAATGTTGATTTTTGTTTTTGTTTTCGGGTACACAGAATCCGTAATTCGACATAATAACTTTAACACTAGTTCAAGTATAAAACAAGAACACTATGAAGCACAACAACACTCTCAACACAAGATCAAAGTGATCTTTCTAAGAAGTGTGTTTTTCAGAAAAATAAGATGAAACAGAAATGGCCAAGTCCTCCAAATTCACGGAGTGTCCTTAAGGAAATAATTCCCCTCAAGCACCCGAGGTTGTGAAATTTTCTCCTAGGATAAAAAAAGCCAAAAAATAACCAACTGTAGCGGTACCTCAAACAATTGGAATCTCTTCGAACTCATTCAACGATTAGATGATCGCACGGAATATTTTTGAAGACAAGAAGTATTTGTAAATTCAAAAAAATTTTGTATCTAAACTTGTGGATAAAAGCATGTTTATATAGTCATCAGGTACCCCTTCCGAAAGATGACAATGGTTCACTGATAAAGTGTATCCCTTCTGAAAAATCATGTTTGTTCATTCCAAAGAGTGTGTCTTTTTCGAACAGTCACAACTATCCAAACGGGCATATCATTTCACAAATCAGTGTGTCAGTGTGTCTTTTCACAAAAGTTTCTGTGACAAAGCCGAAGTCGAGCCGAGCGAGCGATGACGACGGCGCGAGGCACCTCTTGGCTCTTGTCTCACTTACCATGTGGAGTAAGTGTTTCTTAATATAAACACTTAAAAGTCACATTCTCCCACCAATGTAGGAAAATTAGTAGACTTTCCAATTTTAAAGTACACTTTTTATATTAGTGTTTTCTCAATTTTTTCCTCCATTTTTCATTCACACTTTTCATATTGAACCCAACAATTTTCATCAAATTAACATAAGAAAAGTTGAAATGTGTAGTTTCATATAGCTTACAACTATCTAAATTTTAGTTATAAGAAATAAAAAGCTGTCATTAAAACCTCCTTCTATTTTTGTTTACATCATAATCTTTGTTAATATCTTCATCTATCACTTCATAAAACTCTCCCATCATTTTCTCATAGCAAAAACTTGAAAGAGTAATTTTTCATCTCATACTCCCTCCGTTTCATATTAGTTGGCTCCTATAGACTTGACACACTCATTAAGAAAATATTAATTAGAGGGTTTATTTTACCAAATTAGCCTTATTATTATGTTTTGAAAATATAAATTTGAGTAAATACACTTTGTTTAGTCATTTAATGTTAAGGGTAGTATTGAAAGAACATAATAAAATTCTCTTGATTTCATCAAATAAACAACTAAATTGAAACAAATATTTTTAGAAAGAGGGTCAACTAAAACAAAACGGAGGAAGTAATTTCTTTTTCCTTTGTCGAAACGTTGATCAAAAAATTAAAAGAACATGAGCAAAAACACGAAGCCTCTCTCTCTTATTGTTTCTCTCTCTTCTTGACTTTATTGTGGCTTTTCATAATTTATGGTAAAAAAAGGAGAAGATAAATTGTAAAGAACCGCAATTGATGTTAGCACAAAACAATAGGTATGGTACACTATATTTTTCTGTTTAATAGGTTAGATTGTTTTTTAATGTGTCGATATTCCTAAAATTACTTTTCTGGTACACTGTCACAGTTCACTGGAAAAATAGAGAGAATCGCTTCGTAAATCATGAACAATTCAAATTTTTTTTGTAAATTATCAGAAAAAGGGACAAAATGCATAGAGGATAATTTTTTTGATGTACAAAATGTTCTGCGAACAAGCCTGACATAACGTGTGCAAATCACATCATTTAATCCGACCTTGAAGCTTCATGTGCAAAATGCATTCGTTTAGGCGATGATAGGACTTGGCATGCAAACTACGATGTGTCATTCTTAATTTAAAATTGCTACGACTATTTCTTATGTTGATATTTCATTTCTATATATTGTTCTACCTTGATCTTTTTATATATTTTTATAGGATATACACTCTATATGAAGCATCCACGTACAAAACCCCTGCAAAGATTGTTTATCTGTATTTGTTTGTATTTCATTGTGTATTTTAATCCATTAATTATTTCTCAACTGCTTTTTTTGTGTATTTAAGAGAATTGGCTAATTAAATAACTAACATTTTGAAGTTTTGCATCCGACAATTGGAGTAAAATCTGTAGTGGTGATTATCGAGTTTTATTTTATTGAAGTTCTTTGACGGTTTAATATTAAATCATTCTAAAATGTGCATTGGAGAGCAAGCAGTAAATCTAAGGCATTTCATATACGTAGTGAAAATATGTTCTTATATCTTAATTATAAGTAGTAGAATGCGTAAAAATTTAGCTTTAGTGTTGAGAGTTTTTAAAAGTTTAAGTGGATATGAAGAAAATAAATAGCAAAGTAGACATCAAAAGCATGAAATCCTTTTTACATATTATAAGAAATCATTTTTTTCAACATAATATTCCTTCCATTTCTGTGACTTTCTATTTCTTTTTTATATGAAAATGTCTTGGTAAGAATTAAGAAAAAACACATGTTGGCTCATTTGTTTGCACTTAATGGAGGTCTGAATCTGAATGGTTCAGACTTCAGACTATTAAGTGCATTTATTTTTTATCAAGATTTTAACTCTTAAGAAGTCTGAATATGTCTTAATAATTCATATCTAGAATCAAGTCTTAATAAGTCTGAAGAGGTATTCTGGTGTTAGATAATATTCGCCGTCACTCTGTTCATAATCATCAATCACCATCACTAATCACCTCTGCCACCGCCACCATTATCAACCACCACCCACCACCACCAATCACCTCCACCATCATAACCACCATCGATAACAAATATCGCTACCAACCACTATTGTCAATCGTTACCACATCTATTACCTCTATTATTCTAATTATATTCACCACCACCGCCACCGTCAACAGCACCACCATTTACAACCACTACCGGTCAATCTCTACTATCGACCAACTCATCTATCACAACTAGCACCACCGCTAACTACCACTAATACATCACAACCTCCATACATTCCTCGACCGCCACCATCATGGTCATTAGTAACACCACATCTACCATCACTTCAACAACTACCGTCACTACAATTTATCTCTACTAACAATCATCTCCACCATCACAACTAATAACATCTCCAACTAGCACCAATACATCGTCAACTATCATATTCATTTTTTACCAATCACAATCAACACCTTCAACTACTAACATCAAGCAACGTCACATCACAACCACCATCTCCGTTATCAACCGTCACCATCATAATAGTCACTACAATATCAACCATCACAACTATCACCACCAACAGTACTAATCCCTAACATCAATCATTGTCACCGCAACCATTATTATAAATCATCTCCACTATCACTAACAAACATAAATATTTTTTCAATCATAATTTTGTTGTATTAAATTATAAACTTTTCTAATATATAATTAGTTTTTTATTTGAATTGTATTTTTTATTTTATTATATATACAAATAAAATTTTTTTAAGTCTTAATCATTCAGTTTCAGATCTAAAGACAATATCTTAATCATTCAGATGTGCAATCAGATTCAGACGTCTGAATCTTAAAAAAAAAAACAAATACAGCCGTAGTGTGGCCTGTTAATTTTGATTGATACGTTACCTTTTTTTAGTAATAATAATAATATACCAAGGATTTCAATTCTACATAAGGTATTTTCTTGATTTTGGTGTTAATTCTTTATGCAAGGAAAAACTTTTACTTTAAAAGAATCAACACTAATGTACACACTAATAATAATATTTCAATGTAATTTCAAGAGTGAAATCTAGAAAGAATAAAATATACATAAAAATTATCACTATCTTGCAATGAGCTATTTTACCCCAAATCCAACCTTCGATTATTGAATTAACCATAAAAATAATTATCAGCTCGGAACAATGGGATTTGGATACAATCATAGCCATATTAAAGTCCCAAATATGTCATTTTAAATCCAAATATTAGTATTTAATGAAAAAGGAGAAATATCCCACTATTAAACAATTTATGTACCTGAAATTTTTGTAAAATAATTTTTTTAAAAAAAATTATAACTATTTATTCTTTGATATTTCTGTTCAAAAGATACATCAAAATTAATGGTTTGGTAAAAATTCAAAATATTTTTCATCAACTTATATTGTAGTCATTATACTAAAAGAAATAATATCTCAATCATAAAACATATGTAATTGTGTACTAATAAAAATAATAATAATTTAATACGGTTAAGCAAATATAATAATAAATTCGTTATTTTTTTTAATATTGGCCCGCGCCTCGCGCAATTACGAATACTAGTATATTACTAAAACGACCTTCAATTAATTATTTTTTAATTATTATATTTAAATAAAATTAAACTTTATTTTAAATAATTTTTAAACATAATATGTGAAATATTTCAATAACGGCAACTCAACACACTTTAGAACTGGTAAATATCGATACATTATAAGAATCATGCATATAGTTCATATGTGTCGAACCAAAAAGATTGACACATAAGTGTTGATCATACAAGTGTTTCGCCTCTATGTTACGCTGATTTGATAAATTATGAATCAATACTTATATTCATTACTAAAACGAACTCCAATTAATTATTTTTTAATTATTATATTTAAATAAAATTAAGTTATATATTTAAATAATTTTTAAACATAATTTGTGAATTATTTCAATAACGATAACTCATCACAATTTAGAACTGGTAAATGTCGACACATTATAAAAATCATTCATATAGTCATATGTGTCGAACCAAAGAGAGTGAAACATAAGTATTGATGGTACAAGTCTTTGGTCCCTATGTTACGCCGGTTTGATAAATTGTGAATCATTACTTATATTAGTTACTAAAATAACTACTAATTCTTTATTTTTTTTAAGTATATGGTTAAATAAAATTAAAATATTTAAATAATTCTCAGGCATAATTTGTAAGATATCGCAATAACGACAACTCAACATATCTTAAACTCGATAAACGTTGATGCTTATACAAATCAAGCATATAGTTCACATCTATTGAACAAAAGAGAATGCGATATAACTGTCAATCATACAAGTCTTTCGTCTTTATGTTACGCTAATTTGATAAATTGCATATTTTTACTTATATATATTGCTAAATTAACCTCCAATTAATTATTTTTAAACTATTATATGTAAATAAAATTAATATTTATTTTAAATAATTTTTAAACATAATATGTGAAATATTTCAATAACGGCAACTCAACACACTTTAGAATTGGTAAATATCCACACATTCTAAAAATCATGCATATAGTTCATATGTGTCGAACCAAAAAGATTGACACATGCATAAGTATTGATCGTACAAATGTTTCGCCTCTATGTTACGCCGATTTGATAAATTATGAATTATTACTTATATTCGTTACTAAAACGACATCCAATTAATTATTTTTTAATTATTATATTTAAATAAAATTAACTTATATATTTAAATAATTTTTAAACATAATTTGTGAAATATTTCAATAACGACAACTCATCACAATTTAGAACTGGTAAATGTCGACACATTATAAAAATCATTCGTATAGTCATATGTGTTGAACCAAAGGGAGTGAGACGTAAGTATTGATGGTACAAGTCTTTTGCCCCTATGTTACGGTGGTTTAATAAATTATGAATCATTACTTATATTTGTTACTAAAATGACCTCTAATTCTTTATTTTTTAAGTATATGTTTAAATAAAATTAAAATATATATTTAAATAATTCTAAGGCATAATTTGTAAGATATCGCAATAACGACAGCTCAACATACCTTAAACCTAATAAACGTTGACACTTATAGAAATTATGCACACAGTTCACATCTGTCGAACAAAAGAGAATGAGATATAAGTGTTAATCATATAAGTCTTTCACCTCTATATTACGGCGATTTGATAAATTATGAATCATTAGTTATATTTGTTACTAAAATGATCTCTAATGAATTTATTTTATTATTAGGCTTAAATAAAATTAATATATATATATATATATATCAAAAATAATTTGTAAAATATTATGATAACAACAAATCAACACACTTTACACTTGGTAATCCGATAAGTCGAACCACTAGTTCAATAGCTAAAATGTCATTACAGATTATTGATTTCGGTTTGATGTTGAACAGTCATAGCTAGAATCAAGGGTGTTATGTCCAAACTTAGAAAATGCGAACTAAAGTACTAATTGTCTTTTACTGTCACAAATAAAACTCTTACTATGAAAGAATACGCATTGACTGAGATCATGCTGAAATATTGAGATCTCTACCTAATTATTTTTTCTTAACTTGAAAAGATGTAAAATTGTACTAACTAAAATTAAGAATGTCTACCTAAGTAAATGTATTTGAAAACGTATTTACACAGATTTAAAGTGAAATTAACAAATAATGATTATGTTTTCAAATATGAAATTATACTGAAATTAGCAAATAATGAGTATGTATGTAAACTGACAAACTATAAACGTATTTATCACTGTATGTTTTCAAATACTGAAAATATATTTCACTGAAAAATATTTAAGCATGGAGGAAATTAATTTAGTAAAGAATTAAAATTAGAGAAAAAATTTTATGCGAGAATTAAAATTAGTAAAAAATTATGTTTAAATCAATTTGAAAATATGTTTGAATTTCCACCGTATGTTTCATTAAGACTATATCATTAAGATATGAATATGTCAAACCGTATGTTCCACCATATTTCATGTCAAAAATAATCTCCAGAAAGATATCATTAAGGCTAAGGGAAATTGAGAAACAATTTGCAATGAATTGATTGTAATTAAGTTCCTCTACAATAATCAATGCATTGAAAATATGATAGAAAAATATATTTAATTTTTAAGGTAAAAGGGTAAAGAAAGGATAAAGATGTCCAAGAAAAAATTGATTTATAATGTGAATGGAATCTTTCATTATTATGGCTAAATTTTATGGCCAAAAGGATTTTTCCAATTTTAAATTATCTATCTTGATGACTAAATTGAACTTTCATCTATATAATCAACTACTTTTTTCATTTAGTTTTTCTGTGAGCACGTTTCTTTTATGAACATTAATGACTTATAATTAATTAGAAATTGACTTATTCACGTGGGATATGTTAAGTGTGTGAATAAAAATCTCATATTGATAGATGATGAAAGGATTAGAAAGTTACATGTAAGGTATATATAGAAACTATCAATGGTATGAGGTCATTTAGAGGAAATCGTGTGAACTTGATCAAAAATAGATAATATCACACCATGTAAAAGTGTCAGAATGCAAGATTCAATTTACTTATCCTTACAAACTTGAATATGCGCACACAAGGAAAAAACTAATTGTGAGCTTCGATTGTCATAAAATACTCAAAAGATGTGGGTGACACACAATAACTCTCAAAAATAGATCCGTAGATCATGGTGATAGACCAGTAGAACTTAGTTTGAGGGGAGATTGTTGAGTATCTCGATGACTCGTGAATCGTGATAATGAGACATGTGAAACATCTAAATTTTAATTTAAGATATTGCGTCATTTCATGTTGTATAACATTTATTTTACGGGAGGTAGACTATTTTCCTATGTCATTAACACCTTATGTGAGGGGATTTGAGCTTTTTCACCCATGAAGTGTGTGCTTTAATTAGAGCACTAACCTATGCTTAGAGGAATAACAATAAAATATCAGTATAAACCAAAGTAAGGTATAAAGAGAATAGAGTATATATGGACTTTATTCCTACTTCATAAAGATAAAAAGGTTACGTTGTTGTTGACAGACTCTCAACTTACGTAAAGAATTCTAGAACAATCTGAACAACTTAGTGATATGAAGAGCAGTACACAACATACAGGAGAAAGAACAACCCTGACAATTTAGTAATACGATAATCAAAGCATAAAAACGCAATCGCTCAGTGAAAAACTAAAAATATAGTTCTAATAGTAATGGTAAAAAAGTAGGTAAAAGTACCACAACCAAGCCTATCTTGTTAAAAAGTATGAGAATTGCG
The DNA here is from genome assembly GCF_002878395.1 of Capsicum annuum. Classification (NCBI taxonomy): domain Eukaryota; kingdom Viridiplantae; phylum Streptophyta; class Magnoliopsida; order Solanales; family Solanaceae; genus Capsicum; species Capsicum annuum. The sequence goes on from NC_061121.1 coordinate 19,216,768, forward strand.
TTCAATAACCAACTAACCTTATACCCTAACTTGCAACCTCTAAAACCTCATATCTAATGTCATATTTTCGATAAACTTAAGACACGTCATGTTATATCTAATCATCTATCATCCATACTTCTTTGATTTTCCTCTACCTCTCGTGCTGCCCACCATTGCCATCTGCCACACCGACATCTACACCTTTAAACATATTCATTACTAATTTTTCTATCCATATTTCTATTTAGAGGGATGATAAAGGAAAGAAATTAAACAAATATAGATATTAGAGCAAATCTATTGAGAAGAAATTGGGAAAGAAGTTGCTGACATGGACAAATAAGAAAGGGAGAAAATAGTACTAAAAGCACTTGCCTTTTTACTTTTTGGAGTGTTTGGGTTACAGAATCAAAAAAACAGCAAAGAAACCACACACACCTAAAAGAACAGAACCAACTCTCTCCCTTCATGTATCAAGATTTCTCCATTGCCACATACAAACTTGTGGCTATTATTTCTTTGCCTTTATTGACGTGTCATCTCCAAACTCTTAAACCCTTTTAACCCTTTTCCTTCTCTTCTTCTTCCTATGTAGTTTCAAAGTCCTAAAAAACTTATAAGACAACAAACACCAAAGTAACCAAAAAAATTTTGTTTTCAAGAAACATAAAGTAGTTTGATTTATTTTTGGTTGTGTTAGAAAGAAAAGAGAAGAGTAATTCAACAAGTTATTGTTATGTCTGAAATAAGAGATCCTGCTATTAAGTTGTTTGGTAAAACAATTGGTATGACACAACAAGAAACCAATTGTGTTCATGATCATCATACAAGTGCTTCATTTGACAATGATAAGGTAAAAAATCTTTGTCTAAATTGTTTACAATAAATGTGATGAGTTTAATGTAAATGGGATTTGAGTTGTTGAGTTTGAAACTTGAAATTTCGAAAAATTGACCTTTTTTGGAGTTGGAAGTTGTGTTTGGACATGTAGTTTATTTGAAAAATATTTGAAGTTTTGTGAGTAGAATTTTCAAGAACTGGCTGAAGATTGAAAATCTGATCAAATTTTATGGCGAAACGCTAAACTTAGTAGTATGTGGGTGAGTTTTGTTTTATGAAAAGAATTGATCTTTATTGATATCATAGCTTAAAATGGAAATGTAAACCCCAGTTTTTGGGAAAGACCCTGTTTTGGGAATTGTTTTGTCATCACTTTCTGTATTGGGATTTGGAAATTTACTGTTTTGGAAATTAGTTTTTTTTTTTCAACTTACAAAGTTCCATAGTACTGTGTTTTGGGAATTGGGAACTTTTGCTCAGTTTCTTGCTGTTTGATCTGTTTTCTTCATGAGTCTGTTGGTACTATCTGGTCATCTAAATCAGCATAATCAACTTTTTTCCTTTTCTTACTATATTTTTCAATGAATTGTCATGGTATCTATGATGATATTGTTATTGCTTCAAAAATGTTTTAAGCATGTGTATGAATATCCTTTTTTTTTTTTCTCATGTATCATATAGTAACTTCTCTACCTCGCACAAGGTGGGGCTAATGTCTGCATACACTCTTTCTTTTCCAGATTCCACTTGTACTTGTATATTGTTGTCTGCGTACACTTACCCTCCCAAGATCTTGTTTGCTTGTTGGTTCACATTGGCTTATGTTGTTGTTGTTGTTCTATATCCAGCTTGTTGCGATCGAGGCGTTATTGCTGTTGTAAATTTCCTTTGCTTGATAATCTAACCAATTTCATTTTATGTTACAAATTTAACAGGAACTGATATGATCCTACTTTCCAAAATATTTTTTTTATATGTTTCTGTAATTTGGAAAGCACAAGGATTATATGTCCTGAAAATATTCAGATCCTCTATACCCTGCAAAAGCTTGTCTTTATGGTGATCTTTAGTAATCGAGTTGTTTCTTTTCCTTCTGTGCTTATTACAAACTGTTGTTTCACTTGCTTTGTATCTTGCTATTTCGATGTCATATTTTCTTGCTACCATTGCTTCGAATTCTTTTCTTGTTTGTCGAGCCAAGGGTCTATCAGAAATAGTCTCTCTACCCCATACAGGTATGGGTAAGGTTTGCGTACATCGTACTCTCGCCAGACCCCACTTGTGGGATTACACTAGGTATGTTGTTGTTGATGATGATCATATTGTAGTGCCTTTCATCAAGTGGAACTGTTTAACAACTGCTAGGAATGTGGAGATTTAGGCGTAAATATTCAGATCCTACACTTGTTCAATTGCTTATGCTAAAACAATAAGATCGTCTTCTCAGTGTCGAAGAGTTTTGATTTGTTGTGAGAGAGCTCAAATTAACCTCTTTTTTCTTGTCACCTGACCAGATCGCTTTAGGAGGAGAACTTACACAAAGCAAACAAGATGATGTACTTGTCGATCCAACTGCAGACTCTTCGGTTGAACCAGAAACATCATCTGGTATAAGTGATGACCTCAAGATGCAGGATGCAGAAAAAGAAATATTATCGTCTAAATCTATCGAGGAGGAAGATTCAAGTGAGGAAAAAACACTCAAGAAGCCTGACAAAATAATTCCATGTCCCCGATGTAATAGCATGGAAACAAAGTTCTGCTATTATAACAATTACAACGTCAATCAGCCCCGTTATTTCTGCAAGAACTGCCAGAGATATTGGACCGCTGGAGGAACAATGAGAAATGTGCCTGTGGGTTCTGGCCGCCGCAAGAACAAAAATTCATCCACTTCGATTTATCCTCTTCAAGCAGGTCGGGTTGAAGCAGCACACGGAATGCACCTTCCTGCTTTAAGGACAAATGGTACTATCCTTACATTTGGATCGGATAAACCACTTTGTGATTCCATGGCTTCTGCATTGAACATAGCTGAGAATTCACATAATATGAATCGAAACGAATACTGTGGATCCGAACGAAGAATGCCTGCAATTGCGAATGATCAATCAAATGGAACTTGTAGCACAGCCTCAAGTATAACTGACAAAGAAAGCAATTCCGGTCCACATGATTTAGCTAATTGGAGTAATTTCCAGCCATTTTCTCCTCAAGTACCTTACTTTCATGGCGCTCCGTGGCCTTATTCTGGCTTTCCAGTATCATTCTATCCAGCAACACCCTACTGGGGCTGCACCGTAGCAAGCCCTTGGAATGTACCTTGGCTTTCTTCTGATCAATCAGTCCACAACACAAGTCCTGCTTCACCGACTTTAGGAAAACACTCTCGTGATGAAAGCAAGTTTGATCCATCACAATCACGGAGAAGAGATGCTACTTTGCAGGACAGAGAAGGAGAGAGATGTGTACTGATTCCTAAGACATTAAGGATTCATGATCCAAATGAAGCGGCTAAAAGCTCTATATGGTCGACATTAGGTATTAAGAATGAGAAGATTCATTCGACTCACGGAACAATGCTCTTCAGTTCCTTCAATCCAAAAGCTGATCTCAGAAATCATGAACGTGATGCTTCTTTACTCTTACAAGCTAATCCAGCAGCTTTGTCTAGATCACTTAAATTCCGCGAGAGCACCCAATAAGAACTTACAACATGATTGCTAGTACCAATCACTGATGTTAGTGCATCACCTAATTGATGTAACTGGGTTCAACCGTGGAAATAGTCTCTTGCAGAAATGCGCATAGCAGGAGCTTAGTGAACTAGCCTGCCCTTTTTTGCTGTCTAGGAGGAGAATGAGACAGTATGGACAGAGTCTTGTTGAGAATGAACTGCTACGTAGTCCTCTAGTTTGCAAGAAAGCAATAGCTCTTCAAAATACAAGCTTTTATAGTTTTGCAGTATGTGTACCTTTGTACATAAACCTGTAGAGTTTTAATAGATAGAGATAAATAAGCTGCAGCTGGAGTTTTTACTGACTTCTGATACTGATAGTTGCATTATTTTTGTGATAGGTTTATCCTAATCATTATGTGACTTTGTAATTCTTGTAAAGATTCACTTTTCTTGGCTAAGGAATGAACTAATCTTGAATCTATTACACATTTCTAATACTATGGTTACTTTTAGTACTTAATATCTGTGTTGTTTGAATCCTCCAAAAAGTGTTGCGAAACTATGTCGGATTTTCCTATAAGAGTGCATAATTTTTGGAAGATTCGAGCAACATAGCTTATGCTGATAGTAAAACACATCAAAGAAGGAAGGTTTTTTTTTTTCTTTCAGATACAATCTATTTAACCAAAAATATACAAATTGTAAGGCTTCCCTTGCATGGAATTCAATGTTTATATCAAATTAAGGAATGCAAAATGGGTGCTTTTATACAGACATTTATCGTTAAACCATAGTTAAGTGACACGTGTTCTCATTTTTAATTTGCGACTGCTAAGACTAAATTTCTTAGTTTGGTATAAACACCTGCTACATCAGCCAAAAAGATCCATTCTAAGAATCACCACCACCTAAGCATTTGAACTTTAGCCACAAAGCATGATAATTTTTCGAGGTAAATGTTAAGCAGAAAATGAAAGGGCAACAAACAAACAGCTCATAAAGATAAGGAGAAAATTGACTATTAATTGGACATTATAGTAAGAAAAATAACATAAGGACATAGTAGGTCCCTCACATTTTTGTGCAGATAGAGTAGAATTTATTTCTAGGAGAAAAAAGCCAATAGACCTTTCACTTTCATGGCAAAAGGGTTCTATCCTTAATTCCTAACAGATGCTCCAAAAGGTGGAAAATTTGAGGATAAAGTCATCTTTTTCTTCTTACTTTTTGGTCCCTTTTTTCCAAGTATCTTTATAACTAACGAGAGACATACATATAATATATGGTATTCATCAGCGGACAATAGGGTAGATATATGTCTTGATTTGTATATAACTAAACATTAAATATTCAAAGTTGGACCAGTGTGTTTTTCATGACTCTTCTTTCAAGTGAAGACACCAAGATTTTCATTACTCCCATCAGCCTTTTGAACCACATATTCTTAGAAAATGTTTTGTTATGGGACCCCAGATTCAAAGTGCATGTAATCTTTAAATTACTCTTTTTTGGTTATAAAATTGGTACTTATCCTGCATTTAAGACATTTGTTTGTTTTTAAAGGGAAACCTCATTTAATTAGCAATACATAATTTTAGTGTAAATGAGAACAAACTTTGGTGGGCACCTAAAGAGGATGCGTGACAGGTTGATTATAATAGATTTAAGGGGGAAGTAGAGGTATGTCAAAAATAAAATTAAGAAGAGATGATTAGATATAACATAACATATTTTCAGCTTACTAAGGACATAATCCTAAACGAAAAGATATGAAGATCGAAAATTAGAATAGAAAGATAATGTATAGCCGAGTGTTATCATACTTTTATGTAGGAGAGACAGAGGGCTAGTGTCCTCTTCTCTTAGTAATATTAGTTAAGTAGTATTCACCTAGTGTTTTTTCCTCAATTTTATACTATATGTTTCATTCATTTATTTTGTCATTTTGCTATTTTTTGTCATTATTTTTCGTACAATTCTATTTTGATTGTACTTTTTTTGAATCGAGTCTATAAAAAACGGAACCTTTATATCTAACAAAGGTTAGAGCAAGGTCCGGCTATAGCCTTCACTTTCTAAATCACACTTATGAGATTACACTGATATGATGTTGTTTGTGAAGAAACTTTGATATCGTTTTGTTTGGCAAAAATTTAGTACTCACAATCAGGTGCATGTCAACTAATGATATTATATTAATTTAAAAATATTTATATAAAATATCTGATTTTATATAAAGAGCGTGAATTCACGTACCTCATACGTTCGGGTATAAATTCGCCGCTGACCTGAAGTGTGAAAATAAATTGAGAATATAAATACATCAGTTAACCATAGGTAAGCGATAAATGATTGTATGCAAGACAACGGTGATGAAGAAATATAAGTTTTGCTTTCAGTTAATTGGTTAAAAAAATCTGTTAGTAATGCTAATTAAATTGATACTATTTTCTCCGTTTTAAATGATTTGATATGTTTATTTTGTGTACTACTCTTAAAAGAAAATACTTCCTTCATCCCAAATTATCCGTTTCAAATTTTCTAATTTGATTTCCTATTTTACTTGTCTTTTTTCATTATTCAAGACAAGACAAAATTTTTTTTCATGTTTTATCTTTTGCATTAATAAATTTTTCTACAAATTAAATTGTAAACATCATTTAATAGGGGTACTATGATAAATTAGATATGTTATTAATTATTTTTTTAATCAATGTGTCATCTCAATTTGGGACGGATAATTTAAAACGGAGAAAGTAATAAAGAGTGCAACTTGACTAATATAATTTTATTTAATCTTAATTGGATGAATTCTCTTCAATTAATATGGATATAGTTGAAAAAAAAATACTTAATTATCTGTTGGATTTTTACACATGTCAATTGTTTATGATAATTTTTTTTCATGCTGTGTAATTTGAGACGAAGAAACTATAATGGCTAATACATATAATGACGTGAATAGCCGTACGTAATCTATTTAACAGAATGTGATGACCGATTGACCCTCAGAAAACTAGGGGTGTGTTTGGTAGGAAGGAAAATATTTATCAGAAAATATTTTTTAATTTTTTCATGTTTGGTTGACTTAAAGGTTTTGAAAAATATTTTTTAAATTAACTTATTTTTCTTAAATCTAAGGAAAATGACTTCCCTTTAAAAAGTAAGGAAAATATTTTTCAAAACTCTTTTTCAACCTCACTCTTAAATTTAAATATTCATACAACTCTCAAAACCACTCATCCCTACTCCAACCCTCAATCCCCTTCCCCACTCCACCCCCATCCAAAAAAAAATATTTCAAATTTTTTTCTTACCTCATCCCCTACCTAAAATCCAAACCCCTACTCCCCTTCTCCGCATCCCCCAAAAAAATTAAATTTTTTGAATTTACTTTTTAAAAATTTAAATTTTTTCTTTACCCACCCTCACTTCCCTAGGTGTACTCTTTTATTACTCTTTTATTTTCTTCTCTGTAATAGTATTTTTATTGTACTTTTATAAAAAAAACTAGGTGATCTGCGAAATTATGATTTCGTATGTTGTTATTGGTTTATCAATCTTTTACTTTAAGTCTTAATTTTTAATTTACGCTTTAAGAATTTTTTTGCTTATTTTCTATTTTAAAAAAAAAAAAATTCTATCTTTTTGACACAAATAAAATCATTGAAAAGTACTCCGTACGTTTATTTTTACTTATTCAATATATTAAAAATATATAGTTATCTAATCTTATTTGTCCATTTAAGAAAATCATTTTGCGTCTATTTTTTTTATTAAATATTATTTATTTTTAATATTCAGATAAGTTATAATAATTTATTAAAGATGATATAATAAAATCATAATTGAAGCAGGCATATCAATTATGAGCAACCTACCTCAATTGCTCAACTTTAAATTCTAAAAATGACTCCTTTAAAATCTTGCCAATATTTTTATAATAATCATGGCAATAATTATAATGTTGTATATATAGTTTTTTTTTTGGGGGGGAGGGGGGTGGGGGGTGGGGGGAGAAAATGGCATTCACCGGCTATTTTGAAAATAAATAGCGAGCATTTGACCAATTTGCTAATTTATGGCTAGTCGGTCAAATTATTACCACTTAATAGTCATTGGGCTACTTAGCCTTTCCCTTCCTTCTTGGGTCATTTCGGTCCACTTTTTAAAAGGTTGATCATTTTCTTTTTTATTTTATTTCATTTTTCTGAGCTAAAAAAATTTGTTTCTTTTTAAATAAGTAAATAAAATTGTATAAAAAATGTATAATTATTTTATAGAATATGTAGAAAAATTGTATATATGATGTTATAGTAATTGTATTGTTGTTGTATAGAATATGTATGTATACAAAATATATGTATAGTACAATGAATGTGGTATAGGAGTTGTATCAATATGGTGTAGAGATTGTATTAACGTGGTATACAAATTGTATCAATATGGTATAGGGTTTGTATCAATATGGTATAAGAATATATATGCATAGATTTTTTTTTATATAAACGACATTAATGTGGTATAAGGACAATATAAAATGCATGTAGAAACTGTATAGAGTCTTATAAAATATGTATCTGAATAATAATTGTAGCTAAAGATTGAATAGGATGTGTATAAGAACGTTATAATTATTGTATAGAATACGTATATGTATGGAAACTATATCATTACTATATATAAAAATATATCTTTAAAAATTGTATTATATTAATAGTATATTGTTTTTCTGTTATCAATATGTATCAAATATGTATTTTATCATATAAATAAGTAAAACGAAACGAAACAAAACAAAATAGATGTTATTTTAAGAATGTTGGTGAATACAAAATAATCTGCCACATTACTTTATTAATAAAGTAAATAGTCTGAATATGTGTATGGGACATGGTTGTTATCTCTAATGTTAACTAGACACAAGAGCCCATGCAATGTTTTGTGTTGATGTTATAGATTCAAATAAATTTTAATGTCTAGTTCTATTACTCATTTTTAGTTCAATTTGAAGGTGATTGAATAACACGGAAAAAATTATTTTAGAACAACAATAAAGAGAGCTAAAAAATGTTGTGTACTGGTGGATTTCATTAAGTATGAAGTATGTTAAGATACAAATATTGATGGCAGAAATCAGATGATGAAGTGGAGATTTAGTTGTTGGGTTGTCATACTTCAAATTGAATCTTCTTGTCAACAGTATGAACTTCTGTAGGAATGAGAGAAATGATTTCACAAGGCGCAACACTCTGAATGCTCTTTCAATTGTTCACGATAAACAGGAGTATCTCTGTTCAAACAACAAAAAGGAAAAACCAAACACAATAACTATTAGACGAATGACGGGGAAGAAATAGTGAAAGATTAATTTTAGATGAAGTAATACCAATGCTAATAGCTCAAGGTAGATTTTAGAGCAAAATTTCAGTCAATGGAAGGTATTATCATTCACTCTGGTTCAATGAAGCATATAGATCAAGAAAAGAGCATGGATTTCTGCCAAGCTGAAATGGAAAAAAATAATGTACAAAATATGGGGCACAGTGAACTGTTCTCAAGGACAAAGATCATACAAAAATTTATGTCCAATTTTGTTTAACAAACTTGACTATTTCTATGACAACATTTTATAAGGTGAGTATTTAAGCAATTTGTTATGTTACCATCTTAAGCCTTAACAATAGTGGCAACAATATTTGTACAGAAAATGTCTACAACGGCACATTAGGTTCCCTGGTGGGAATTTCTCATAAGACACTATCAAAAAATTAAAATAGAAGCTCAAGAATAGGCAGCTGTAACATGTTTTCGGCCATCATTATCATGTTTTTCATTTGAAAAGCCTTGTTATATTTTTCCAATAATCAAGCCACATGAAATTATTTCATTCAAAGGAAAATAGAAAGAGAGAAATTAGTATCTTTGCTCTAGTAACAAAGAACATGGATAACATTATTCACGTCAAATTCTTAAACTTATTTTGGTCCTTCTAAATTAATTTTTCTATCAACACTTTCCCAGATCTTTAAGGCCTGCATTAATGATTACCAAATACAAAAAGTCCAATGATCTTGCAGCCATGTTCCGAGTTTAACATACCCAGTGTAATCGAATAAAATAGTGTGATCGAATGAAGAAGAGACTTAAGAGCTAGAAAAGTTGTTTCAAATAGATCCTCATCTCAAGAAAAAACAGTCTCAAACGGTGTAAAGAAAAAATTAATAGAAGCAGACGATCATAACAAAAAACTGTTACGGAAAGATATTAGAGGAAGAGTTGGTCTATTCATAGATTCAAAGAGAGTTAGCAGCAACCACAACATTTTACAAAGAATTTATAGTTAGTTTAATTGGTAATTGTGGAAGTTTGTTTTTATTTGCTTGAATCTGGGATGGAGGTAGTTGGTTCAACCTGTTCTAGGCAACCAGATCTCTTATCCTTTTGTAGGTTGTAATAGTTGTTTTTGCTTGTTGATATGGTATATTCACAGTTAATTGCCAAAAAAAGACTGTTACATAACTTGACAAATCAGCCTAAACATTAGTCAGAACAAAATAAAATGATAATTGAAATGTAAAAACAACGCAGACAAAAATAAAATTCAAAGGACAAGAAACTACAAGTCTACACTTCTGAATAGTACAAGGAGAATTAAAAGTCATTACAGAGTAAAGACAGATTGATAAGAGGTGATCAAGAAACAAAAGGTACCTCCAAATGACTCTTCAGATGGTATAGTGGTAACCCTTTCAAGTCCATTAATCTGAGTACTGATCTGGGAGTTGCTTTTGTAAATCCATAAATTTACACTATACGTAGCATAAATCTCAAAAATAACTAAAATGTCAGATTAGACATGTAATATGCAAATGTGCAATTTTTATATAACATGATCCAACAATTGTGTCTGATTAGATATATGAATACACTTATAAGAAAAATATCCAACACTATAGCAGAATGCATAACATTAATTTTACACATATAAAGTTCATTTGGAATAACGAAAATAGCAGTTGGGCTAGCTGGCAGGACAACCTCCTCCTACCTTCTTTAGGGATTTTATAAGACCCAACAATTGTTCACAATACATGCATGTAAAAATTGGAATAACCAACTACAACTAATACAAAAACTAACAGATTTGTGTTCTGTTAAATTTTGCTAAAATCACACAAAAAAATATTTCGTAAGAGTTTTACTTAAGTCAACTTGAGAAAAACTAAAGAAAATACATTGTACATAATAATTTTAATTAATCAGTCATAAATCAATATCTGCGAATAATTGCTGAAGTATCAGAAAGTTTTTGGGGAACACAATATAAATAGAAAATTATTAAATCACAGGAACTAACAATTTCACCATCAAAAGAAAGAGCAACAACTAAATGCGTAGTTAAAGTGATGAAAAATATCCAAGAATTATTTTACCGATACAAGAAACAACACCTCAGTCGAATAATCCTACTGAATATAAAAAATAAATTTTCAACTCGTAAAATTTGAAGTCAAGATCTCGTCTCGAAAAAAAGCGATGAAAATAAAAAAGTATCTATTAAACTTCGGCTGAATTAATGGCAACACACCTATTGTGTTGGTGTTCTCCTAAGAAGCGGTGAAAACGAAGAAGTGGCAGTTAAACTTCAACCGAATGGCAACATGTCTATTGTCTTGATGTTCCCCTAAGGATGTAACACGTAAAAGGGTAGCAAGATAACGGAGGACAAAAACGCAGAAGCTGTGATTACAAGTGAAAGTTAAAATAATCAAGTTGCCTTATCAAAATGATGGAAATAACCCTTCAGAAGCTAGCGAAAATGACAGAAATAATCCTTGGGAAGCTGGCAGGACAAATTTCACCTGCCAACTTCCTTACCACCTGTTCACCACTTATATATATGGGTAAAATTCTTAAATGACATAATTGAGACCCTAATTATTAATTTTATAACAACAGTTTCATAATTATATTTTGTAGCAACTTGTATTATGTATTTTTAACAACTGTTGCTATAAAAATACATATACAACTAATTTTACCTCCCTTAAATAACTGAAATTGGTTGAGATAAATATGATATAATTACCAATTAATTAATTTTGTAGATTCCTTTTCCATTAAAACAACTTCAATCACGTGATTTCCGTTTTAGCTTAACAGCATTGATTAAATTTTAAATTTCAGTTTTCTCTATTAACGAGTTCATCTGAGAAAAAAAAATCAAAATCTGCTTTTCATTTTTGTGAGCAATTTCGTCTAATTCAATCGTGTTTTTATGTTCAACCATTGATGTTGTTCATATGAAATTCTACAGTATCTTCTTCGAATTCAACACCAGTTTCAAAACAAAGCATTAATTTCTTTGAATCAAATTCAATTATAGATTCTTCAGTTCTAATTGTTCGAATTCAACTATCAGTTGAAAGTTCATCCGTTACTGTTGTTTAAGGTACGTAATCATTAAGTTTTTTCGGTTGGATTTTTTATTCCATCCATTACTGAAGCTCCTATTTAGTTTCAATTTATAATCAAAGCAGGAGGAAATTCAACATATATAACAAAAACCTTCAGAATTGAACTTTTTCGTTGCAAAATTTCAGTTTAGAAGTTGTCCCAATTATTTAGATTTCATTGTTCAACTATTTATTTCAGTATCATTTGTTGTTATTTTGATCGATTTAACAACTAATCAAATTGTGAATCTCCTCGATTATGAAAATAATTTAAACAAATTTCTAGTTGAATTTGATTCTGTTATTTTCTGAAAATCCTTGATCAATGGATGATTGAATTGAGCTGCTGAATATGATTAAATTCTATTCACACATATCAAAATACAAATTAGGTATGCTCCATATGTATTTTTTGATATGTTTAATGTTGACACTGCATATGTATTTTTGAAATGCTTAATGTTAACACTGCATATGTATTTTTGGTTTCCTTGTCAGAATTTGAGAGTATAACTATTTTTGCTGAAAATATATTTTATACAAATTTTTCTTCGGTTCGATTCAGTAGTTTCTGTATTTGGTTTAAAACTTTTTTTGTGTTTGTATTTTATGTTAAATAAATTTTGTTTAAATTTATTTTTTGAATGGAGATGTTGGCTGTGTAAGTTTGTTTACAGTTAAAGCTGAAAAGTGTTTGTTTTAACAAGTTACAATTTGACAAAATGTTTATATTTATTTATTTTTTGGTTAAATCAAGTAGAAATGGGAAGCATATCAGTGCTTGTGAAGCACTCTGATCGGTGGACGTATGAAATAAACTACGAAAAATATGTCACTGATGCTATACTGTTGAGCACATCAACAACATTCATTGAGCTGCACGATGAATTGGCATATCACTTAAGTGTGGATTTAACGAGAAAACGTATTCTAGAGGAATATCAAATTACTACTAATGCAGGGCAGATAGAAATACATAATGATATGGGTTTAAAGGTGTTTATATTTCAGAAAAAGCAGATACAAAACATGAATTGTCTTCCTTTATATGTAAGCATTTTGGAGAAAGTTGTAGGGAGCAACGTGGCAAGTTCATCTATATATGTTGCTGAAAGAATAACCAACTGTGACAACATTCAAACACTGATAAATACAACAAATGAAGGAGCTTTGGTGGTTTGTGAAGATACACAAGCATTAGATGTATTTGAAATGGATACTTTTGAGTTGATTATCTCAGATCCACATCACAAGCATGTTGAGGAAGACCAGGTTTACTTGAGAAAAAAAAATTTGAAGTCAGTCATGAAGGACTATTCAATTAGGGAGAAGAACGCGAAGTAAAAGATCAAGTAAGAAAACGTACGTACATTCTATATCACTCTGTTCTTGTTTAATATTAGTTTGAATATGTATTTTAAAAATACTAAATTATGTTGGATGCAGGTATACGTTGTTTTGCAAATCAAGAAACTGCGAGTTTTTAATGCGTGCATCAGGAATGGGAGAAACTGGAATGTTTAGACTAAGAGCATTCAGACCTCAACATACATGCCCGATGAAGGAAAAAATCTATCCAAAGGTACATGCTACTAGTATGTTGATAGGTGGTATGGTTAAACAAAAAGTCAAGAACCACAAAAGAAAATACAGTGCAACAGAAATTTAAAATGACATGAAGAAAGATTTTGTTATGGATCTAACATATATTTTTTATTGGAGGGCGAAAGAAAGAGCGTTAGAAGAGTTGAGGGGTAAGCCATCAACATCTTATGGGAAACTGCCATCATACTTATATGTACTGAATACTACCTATCCAGAGTCACATATAAGAATGAAGAAGACAGATGAGAATGAGTTCTTGTATGTATTCTAAATGCATTCATTAAGGGATTCGATCTTTGTAGACCAGTCGTAGTTGTTGATGCTAGTCATCTGAGAGTAATGTATACTGAGACATTTGTAATAGCATGTACAATGGATGTAGCAGTTAGTATAATTTTCTAATAATTATATTGTAAAACGTGTTGTATTTTTTTGTATTTCTGCGTATCACCTGAAAATACATATCTCCACTAGATATATACATATCTGTATAAAATTACCTATATTTTCAAAGTTTCATGAATGAAAACATGTAAAATTGATTATGTTTTATATTTATGTGCGTCTAAATTTTATTATATGTAATTAATATCATTTATTTGATAAAATATACAGTTTTAATTACCTGTATATTTAATAAATACATATGCAGTTCCTATATGTATTTTTATTTTACTGCGCATAATTGTTTTGTATATACAGGTCATATATTTCCTCTGACATATGGTGTGATTGATTCTGAAGATGATGCATTATAGACGTGGTTCTTTCAAAATCTAAAGAAAGCGTACGGGGAAAGACACAACATGTGTGCTATTTCTGATAGGAATCCAAGCATCATAAAGGCTACTAGCGATGTGTACAACGATGTTCCACATTATGCATGTATGTGGCATCTATGGGGGAATGTTAAAAAACTTTACAGAAAGTCACACGATGCATTGTCGGAGATCTTTTATACAATGGCCAAATCATATTCAAAGTCGAAATTCCACATATTAATGGAAAAAGTTGAGGCAGTTGATATTAGGGTGAAGAATTATTTGGAATTGGCTGGTTACGAAAAGCGGGCTAGGTCCTATGCAACAGTTCACCGAAGCTGGACTTTGACTTCAAACATTGCGGAGTCAATAAATGGAGTACTTGTATCAGCTAGAGAACTGTCAATTTATGACTTTCTTGAGGAGGTTTGATTATTGTTTGCAAAATGAAACTGCGAAAATAGGCAACAGGCTTCATGTACCTTCACACCACTCATTGAAAAGTTTAATGACATACTCAAAGAGAACGAGATTTTGTGTACTCGTATGACGGTATGACCTTTTACATTTTTGAAATTTATACTTCTGAAAAACATAATTAATAGAATAACTTCCATTAAGTTCTAAATGAATGGAAACATATAAAAATAAACTAAAAAGTTTAGTAAAAAAATATTATGTATTCTGCATATGTATTTTTTAATTGAAAATAATTAACACTGCATATGTATTTGGATGCTCTGTAAAAATGTACTCTGCATATATATTTTTACTCTGCATATGTATTTTTTTCTGCAAAAATGCTGGTGTGCTTACAACATATCGTATAATATGAATTTCATCTTTTTGTAGCATTTCATTAAACTTTTTATTTTTATATCAGGTTGTACCATCCACAGAATATGTGTATACGTTACACGACAAATAAAAATACTTCATTGTTTGCCTCAAGGAAAAAATGCTCATGTAATGCATTTCAACTAGATCAGATACCATGTGCACATGCTTGTGCGGTGTTGGAGAAGAAAAATTTTGAGAAGGGGTCATACTATTGTGATTTGTTTAAACCAAAAACTATTTTGAAGATATATGATGTTCTCATCTACCCGTTGCCACACAAAGATGAATGGCTAATTCCAGAGAGCGTACTTGGTGAAATAGTACTGCCTCCAAAATACAAAAGACCTCCAGGAAGACCTGCAAAGAAGGATTGTGAAAAATCAGGGCGGGATATGTTTGGAAAGAAGAACATCAACTCATGTGGTGCTTGTGGGGCTAAGGATCACAATAGGCGTTCTTGTAGGAAATATCGAAAATGATACATTTCTCCTTCCGTATTATTACTTAAAACTTTATTTTCATTTTTTATAAACTTGAACTTTTTTTTTAGTTAATACATTTAATCATCATCTGAATTCTGCATATGTATATGTTGCAAGATCTGAACATTGGATATGTATTTTGAATCTGCAGTTCATATGTATTTTTAACATTGAATATACTTTTTAGGTTAAAGTTGGTAACTTTGATTAACCAAACACTTATTTAGTTCGTAATTGTTCATTGATTTAGCCACATATGACATATTCTGCAAATTTATGTTTGAATTTCAAAATCTTAGCGCTGCATATGTATTTATTTACTAAAAATACATTTAAATATATAATACATATGTATTTATAATAAAAAAATATTAACACTGCATATGTATTTTTGTAAAATAAAATCTCACCATAAATTACAGAACTGTATTAAAAGTTCAAATTTATCTTTAATTCGAGTTTTCATTTATAATCATATTAAATGGACACATATCAAAATACATATTAATTCTGAACAATATGTAATTTAGAAAAGTTTACTATTAATACTGCATATGTATTTTTAGGCTAAATTTTACTTATAATGCATTCATATTTTTTAGCAAAATATGAACACTGCATATGTATTTTTACCATAACATTGGCATTTTTAAACTAAAAATTCCAGATATATTTTTGGAATGCTTAGGCATAACATTGCATATGTATTTTTCTCAGCTAAAAATAATACATATGTATTTTTTAGGCAGAAAATTTCCTGCAGATGTATTTTTAGCATAATATGAACAATACATATGTATTTTTTAACTAAATCACACAGTAAAAGGAAGAACACCATAAAAGACTCAGATTAAACTTCAAAACTGAATTAATTTCATTCAGTTAAAATAAGTACTATTATAACCTACAATTAGAACCACTTCAAAACATCAAAATTAGTTTGTATAATCAGTACCTACATCCATAAACCAACATCTAAACTATATAAAGTAATCAATCCATCATACATCAAAAACTTCAATTACACTAGTTATTCTACTTTGCCTTCCAGGCCTCAAAGGTGCTTCGACATCACTATGAGCATTTGCGTCTTGCTTTCTGGTCCCATATTCCCACAAAAGTGCAGCATATCTTGTATGGAGTGCATTGGGGTCGAACTCATTCGCAAGAACTTTGTGACCATAAGAAAGACACTCCGCATATGTAACCATATAGACACCACAATCCCTACAAAAAATAATAAAAGGGAACACATATATGCTTTAATATATATTTTACAAACATACAATTTTGTTATATGTAAATTAAATAACTTACAAGATTCCGCTCGGTTGTTGAGGCAGACTCTCTTGAAATAACACATCAAACATATCTGAGGAGTCTTTGTCTTTATCTTGGATGGTTTTCAATATCAATTCCTTTCTTAACGTAGAAATCACAATGTTGGAGACACAATGAGATAATCGCAACTAATTTCTCAATGACATCAAGAACAGCCGAATAATGACCAGATGATTCATATGTATCATATAGGAATATGCACCTCTCTGAGAAAGATAAAATTGCTAGCCGCCAATGATATTTTTCCTTTATATTTACTGGAATATAAAAGTCTTCCACTGTATGTCATGGCACAACAGCATGCATATGGAACTCATTTATGTATTCATTAAGATGTGCCACCTGTCCTCCCGCCGTAAGGTTTGCAGCATCCGCAGAATAAACATCATGAATAGACCTAATTATGTTCATAAAGTTGCAATCTACTGTGCTGGATTTATAAGACCTGTTGGGATCATACTTTGACTTCTTCCTCAAGTAGTAGAAGCAAACATCACTATGCTGCAGTAAGTAACAACACAAATTTTAGATCATTCAAACTATTTGTATACTAAATTTAGCATGTGTATGTAATATAAACATACATATGTAATTTAAAGTGTAACACATCCTTTCTTATATAATAAAAAAATACATAGTAAAAATACATATGTGCACCTGCATATGTATTTACAAGTACCATAATATGTATTTTAATTAGTGCTATAAATGTAAAAAATATATTGTCAAAAAAAAATATACTAACCGAGTCTGTCCATGACTGATCTGGAAACCCTATTGTGTAGAACCAATTTTTATCTTCTACAGTCTCAATTCCAAAATGCATCATTGGAATGGTTGATTTCCCCCTTTTGTAATGATCTGCATTTTTCTTTCTGTTTTTTTTCTTAATCAGTATATGTTAAATCATGAGAACATAATGTAATTTAAAAAAAAAAACTTAAAACAATTCATTAGAAATACCTTTTAGCATGAACTTTGAGAAGGTCTTCAGAAATCCAATCCATGAACTTGTTGACAATCTTTATATCCACAATCCCATCAGTCGGATGATAAATAAATGGATGTTTCTATGGGAATATACGTATATGCCCTTCCGAGCTCTCTATATAGTTACGTAATACAAAAAGGTAATTATTAAAAAGTATTTGCATAACATGTTACATTGTAAACTAAATATATAACTAATTGTACTTACCGGTAGTTAAATTAAATTTCATCGTGTAAGGTCATTCGTTGAATTTGGATGGTTGCCTAATCCTTAACTTTGGAATAGGAGTTTGAAGTTCACGATTAGCAGAGGGATGAACAATGATGTTTTTACTACTGTATACATTCAAACTAGGAAGCAAGTCATCAGGGATTGTGTCTTGTGAATCAGGCCAAACTATTTCATTCCTTTGTTCATCAGGGGTTAATTCTTGTATTTTAGGAGTTTTCATAATCTGCTCCTCTGTACCAAGATCAACCTCTCCGTGTATGTCTGGTTTAGAGCTCGATCCAACGTTCTCTTTGTTTTCCTTCAAAAATGGAAAATAATTTATTTTTTAAGTCCAAAATAACCCACATAACCCCATATATGTTCATAATACATACCTGACAATGATCTTGAACAACCGATTCAGACTTTTTATCATCAAAATGTTCATCGCTTTGTTCTTCTTCACAAGTTGTCAATGGATGTCTCGTGATGCTTTCTCTTTAGTATGCATTAAGACTTGGTAACAACTCATCTGGGATTGTAAACTGCGAATCAGACAAATTTGTATCATCCAATTTCTTATCAGTAATCTGCAATAGAAATGAAAGAAAATATATAATTGTCTTATTGATTGTTATGATTTTTACATTGTATAAACTGAAGTTCAATTATTATACATACTCGATCATCATGATGAACAATCTTCTCAGAAAGATTATAATCCAAATTTATACTTTGGAGAAGCTCATCAGGGATTAAATGTTGAGAATCAATTCAATGTTTGTTTTATCTGGATGCAGATCAGTGCACCTCTTGCAAACAAGCAAAAAAAAAATTAAAACAACTTCAAACAAAAATTCAGTTGTATATGTTTATACAGGTCTATATATAAAATAAGATATAATTGTTAAAAAAAAAAAAACAATTACATTTGTACACTCAAAAGAATAATCATATTTTAGTTATTTTTTTACCTTTGTACCATCCTGATTCTCATCCAAATTCTGATCAACAGTAGGACTGAATTGTTGTGGTGATGTTTTGACACCAGCATAATCCATCTGTTGTGCTTCAACCTCTGTATCTTCATGTTGTTGCTACAAGTATAATTTGAATAAACTATTATTATTTGATTTCACTTAATATGTATATACCAACCCACTAAAAATACATAGTGCTGAAAAATACATTTCTTGACACACTGCATATGTATTTTGTATTACATTTCATATGTATTTTTAAAAAGCAAAGCATATGTATTTTTTGTATAAACTGCATATGTATTTTTTGACATACTCTGCATATGTATTTTCACATACGCTGCATATGTATTTAGCAAAATACATTTCTTGACACACTGCATATGTATTTTGTATTACATTTCATATGTATTTTTGAAAATCAAAGAATATATATTTTTTGTATAAATTGCATATATATTTTTAGCAATATACTACATATGTATTTTTTTACATACTCTGCATATGTATTTTTTGAATATTGTGGATATTATATAATAATAAAACTTTTACCTTGCTATGTTCAATTGCTTTGACCATATTTTTGAACTTTTTCTTCACTAATTAACGAATTCGAGTGAACTCTTCACGAACTCCTTTAAACTCTTGACGAATCTGTATTCATACAAATTCAGAAAACACAAATTTTTAAATGTAAAATAAATACTTGACAAAAAAAAATTACCTCTTTGCGGAATGCATCAAAAACTTTCTTACAAAAATAAATGTTTCTTTCTCAACATGACTCTCACTCTTTAACTTGGCTACTTCCTCTACATGACTATCTGCCTTTAACTGTACCTGAAGAAAAATAACCCTAACTGTTTGCTTCACTTTCTTCGTTTTTAAAGAAGAAGCATATCGTGTTAGAATTGGCTTGAATACTGATATCTTCACTACAGCAGCCTTTGCAGCACGAGGAGGTGGAGTCCTCATTTGGGTATGCTCGTCAACAATATTGACTTATTTTTTTCCTGAAGGTTTCTTCACTACTGGGTTTGATGAATCCGCCTTATATTTCTTCTTTAAACGTTCGTTGATCTTTTTGGTGGTGGATTCTGGAAGTCTTCGTCAGAATCAACTGAACGTTCATCTTCAGTTACATCCTTCTATGGTATTCCAAGCTTTGCCAATTCCATTTCAGTTGGCTTTATGTTCTTAACTACAACCTACGAATATGTTAAATAATATGTTAAACAATTGTAAATGAAAAGGAATATATGTATACAATACATATCAATACATATATATTTATTCACAACAAACCTTGCCATTGTCCTTGAACATAGCATTCATCAAAAATTCATAGCGTGGACGAGGTGCAATCGTTTTCCAATTTAATAATCGGGGAATCCGATTCTCAACCTTCAATGCAATCTTTGGTGGGACATTTGAACAACACTTATATAGCCACACTTGAATAGCCAGTGACATTCCCTGAATCAAATAAAATTTCCCCCCATCTTTCAACCGGTTGTTCAAACTTCTGACCAGATCTTCAAAAGATAAAGAACCCCATGGAAAATTCTTATATCTACCACTATCTACTAAATCGAAATGAAGATGGGATATAAAAACAGTGTCAATGTTAGACAACATAAATGAATGCAGGAAATACAGAATTGCAAATTTCTCAGCATCCTCATCATTGTTTTCCCCCCATACTTTCTCCGTGAATGCTAGAAATAATTGTCTTTTCTGTATAATTTCTGCTCCATTGAAATACTTTCCAATCATCCTATTGGTACACCCTCATAAAAAATAAAGTCATACCTATTTGACACATAATTCAATCCAGTTATGATAGCAAATTTCCTGGGATTAAAACTAAGAGAGGTGTTATTAGCACAGATCAGAATCTCAGAAGAAGAATTACCCTTCACCTCAAGCATCATAACGCATCTGCCCAACTGTGCTTGCACTACATACTGCTTCTTCTTCATAAAATAATCAAAAATGTTATTGTCGCAAAAGTTTTTAAACTGTTCCTTGTTTAAAATTGTGTGTATGCTTCTATAAATATCATTGCCACTGTACGAGCACATATGCGGTGCAAATCTTGAAAGTTTTCTGACAAGGAATATTTCGTCCCGCATCAACAATACAAAGTAAAACTATCACTTCTTAATCTGTAAACAAAATTCAATCAAACAAAAAAATATATATAACATGCATATATATTTCAGATGATTAAAATGCTTATGTATTTTGATCAAATTATAACTGCAACCAACACTGAAAAAGACATATCAAATGTACTAAAAATACATATAGACAATAGACTGTTATGGTAGTTAAACTAAAATAACTTGCATATGTATTTTGACCATATCAAAAATACAAGAAACACTGAAAAATACAAATACTCAAAAATGCATATCAACTATACTAAAAATACATATAGGTCAAAATTATTCAGCTGTACTAAAAAATACATATCAACTATCCTAGAAATATATATATTCAAATACTATTCATGAGTAGTTAATTCAACAATATATTTTCACATAATCCCTAAATATCATCATAACAAAAAATACATAATTACTTGAACACAAACAAAAAAAAATACATTTACAAACAAAAAAAATACCTCTTTCTCACTTTCTTCTTCAGATTCATCATAAGATTTGTCAACATCGCTTCAATTTCTTTAGATTTCCTTTTCTTCTCGTACCGTTTTTTATTTTTTTCGCTCCTTTGGAGAAGAAGTTTTCTTCAACCCTTTTTTTTTAATTTCCGTCATCTTCACTTCGTCGTTGCGAAACTTCGACCTAATCTCTTTCGATCTCCCAGATTTCCACAACTGTAAAGGATTTGAAACAACAGTAACTAAATCTTCTTGAGTTAACCCAAGACTAAAAGATGGTGCATCAGACACGAATTTCATATTCCTTATACCACTGTTTGTAGGTGTTTTTGCATTGTGTTCATCCATTAAAATACAAAACCCTTAAAAATTAAATTTTCGATGAATTAAAGTAGGAAAAAAAATGCTCACATGCAAAATGCAATTAATAATTACCTGAAATATGTGAGGCAAATCCTTATCACAAATCGTGCAAAAGACAATAAAATTGAGGAGAGAGTGATGGTTAATGGCGGAAAAAATAGGAAAAAGAAATTTAAATTAAGGAAAGATAAAGAAGGAGGAGTGAAAAGGAGGATTTTAGCACAGTAAAAAATTTAGGCGGCAAAAAAATAGGGACCACTTAAAATAATGCTACATATGTTATAGAATGTAATTAGGAAAAAGTGTTGCTATTTTTTGTAATTAAGTACTTAAGTATGTTAACATATGTATTTTTGGCATTGATTTCCTTAGTCTTCAACAATTGGCTATAACATGACTATAGTATTTTAAAGGCTATCGGGTGAAAATTATTTGGTCGGACAAAACATTTATGCCCTTCCCCCTTTTTCACCCCTTATTAGCAGTGATGTGATAGATACACCACCAAAGGATGTGGTGCAGTGGATGGGGCTGCTCCTCCTTTAACCAAAGGTCTCGGGTTCAAGTCCTGGATATGGAAAAATCCTTGGTAGGGAGCGCTACCCCCCAAATGGGGCCCTACACGACGCGAATTCAAAATAGTCGGACTCCAATGTGGGTAACGAATTCAAAATAGTCGGACTCCAATGTGGGTAACGAACACCAAATGAAAAACCAAAAAAAAAATATAATAGATACATATCAATTTGGGGAAAGGACAAAAACGACATTTCAAATTAAACTATTTTCACGAAAATGGTCATGGAATTTAAATTTCACTTTCTAACCATTTAATTTGTTGGCTTGTTCAACACCGTTTCTATACACCTTTTGTACAGTTTCTATACATATCTTATACATATAAATATTCTATATGAAAATTATATAGTTTCGATACACAATTTATGCAATAATTGTATTTTTTTTTTTACACATTTTATACAACAATTATATAATTGTTATACACTTTTCATATATTTTTATATATATATATTTTACACATATACATATTTGATAGAACTATACAATTTCTATACATATATCTTATATCGATACATATTCTATATAACAATTATACCGTCTTTATATAGTTATATTTAATTATTATTTCTAAACAATAAAAAAAAACAGAATATTTTTCTGTGAAAAAAATTATAGAAAAAAAAAATTAAAATATTTTTAAAAGGTCCGAATGATCCGAGTTGAAAATTGTATCACTATTGTATAGAAAAAATTACATAAAGTAGCATACTTATGATTATAATTATTATAAATAGCAACACTTTTGCAAAATTATGGTTTACAGTAAGAGTAGCATTATTTTACCCATTAACTAGACAAGCACATGTTTTACTCCCACTACTTTACCTTTTTCTATTTTCACTCCACTATTTCACTTCCCCCAATATAGTCATATCTTCTACCCTTTTTTTCATCTTATTTTTTTTATTATTTTATTTTTTATTTTAATTTTTTTCTTTCCATTTTATTTTCTCTCTTTATTTCTCTTCTTTTTTTTT